>NW_027309862.1:600000-786683 GCF_047496795.1 Chiloscyllium punctatum
AAACAGAGGGGCTGAAACAGGGGGCGAGAAACAGAGGGGCTGAAACAGAGGGGCTGAAACAGGGGGCGAGAAACAGGGGGCGAGAAACAGTGGGGCTGAAACAGAGGGGCTGAAACAGAGGGGCTGAAATAGAGGGGCTGAAACAGAGGGCGAGAAACACAGGGGCTGAAACAGAGGGCGAGAAACAGAGGGGCTGAAACAGAGGGGCTGAAACAGAGGGGCTGAAACAGAGGGCGAGAAACAGAGGGGCTGAAACAGAGGGTGAGAAACAGAGGGGCTGAAACAGAGGGGCTGAAACAGAGGGGCTGACACAGAGGGCGAGAAACAGAGGGGCTGAAACAGAGGGGCTGAAACAGAGGGCGAGAAACCGAGGGGCTGAAACAGAGGGGCTGAAACAGAGGGCGAGAAACAGAGGGGCTGAAACAGAGGGCGAGAAACCGAGGGGCTGAAACAGAGGGGCTGAAACAGAGGTGCTGAAACAGAGGGGCTGAAACAGAAGGCGAGAAACAGAGGGCGAGAAACAGAGGGCGAGAAACAGAGGGGCTGAAACAGAGGGGCTGAAACAGAAGGGCTGAAACAGAGGGGCTGAAACAGAGGGCGAGAAACAGAGGGGCTGAAACAGAGGGCGAGAAACCGAGGGGCTGAAACAGAGGGGCTGAAACAGAGGGGCTGAAACAGAGGGCGAGAAACCGAGGGGCTGAAACAGAGGGGCTGAAATAGAGGGGCTGAAACAGAGGGCGAGAAACCAAGGGGCTGAAACAGAGGGTGAGAAACAGAGGGGATGAAACAGAGGGGCTGAAACTGAGGGGCTAAAACAGAGGGCGAGAAACCGAGGGGTTGAAACAGAGGGCGAGAAACAGAGGGGCTGAAACAGAGGGGCTGAAACAGGGGACGAGAAACAGAGGGGCTGAATCAGAGGGACTGAAACAGGGGGCGAGAAACAGAGGGGCTGAAACAGAGGGCGAGAGACAGAGGGGCTGAAACAGAGGGGCTGAAACAAAGGGGCTGAAACAGAGAGGCTGAAACAGAGGCGCTGAAACAGAGGGCGAGAAACCGAGGGGCTGAAACAGAGGGCGAGGAACAGAGGGGCTGAAAAAGAGGGGCTGAAACAGAGGGCGAGAAAAAGCGGGTCTGAAACAGAGGGGATGAAACAGAGGGCGAGAAACAGAGGGGCTGAAACAGTGGGGCCGAAACAGAGGGCGAGAAAAAGAGGGGCTGAAACAGAGGGGCTGAAACAGAGGGGCTGAAAGAGAGGGCGAGAAAAAGAGGGGCTGAAACAGAGGGGCTGAAACAGAGGGGCTGAAACAGAGGGCGAGAAACAGAGGGGCTGAAGCAGAGGGGCTGAAACAGAGGGCGACAAACCGAGGGGCTGAAACAGAGGAAGAGAAACAGAGGGGCTGAAACAGAGGGGCTGAAACAGAGGGGCTGAAACAGAGGGTGACAAACAGAGGGGCTGAAACAGAGGGCGAGAAACAGAGGGGCTGAAACAGAGGGCGAGAAACAGAGGGGTTGAAACAGAGGGGCTGAAACAGAGGGCGAGAAACAGAGGGGCTGAAACAGAGGGGCTGAAACAGAGGGTGAGAAACCGAGGGGCTGAACAGAGGGGCTGAAACAGAGGGGCTGAAACAGAGGGGCTGAAACAGAGGGCGAGAAACAGAGGGGCTGAAACAGAGGGCGAGAAACAGAGGGGCTGAAACAGAGGGGCTGAAACAGAGGGCGAGAAAAAGAGGGGCTGAAACAGAGGGGATGAAACAGAGGGCGAGAAACAGAGGGGCTGAAACAGTGGGGCTGAAACAGAGGGCGAGAAAAAGAGGGGCTGAAACAGAGGGGCTGAAACAGAGGGGCTGAAACAGAGGGGCTGAAAGAGAGGGCGAGACAAAGAGGGGCTGAAACAGAGGGGCTGGAACAGAGGGGCTGAAACAGAGGGCGAGAAACAGAGGGGCTGAAGCAGAGGGGCTGAAACAGAGGGCGACAAACTGAGGGGCTGAAACAGAGGAAGAGAAACAGAGGGGCTGAAACAGAGGGGCTGAAACAGAGGGTGACAAACAGAGGGGCTGAAACAGAGGGCGAGAAACACAGGGGCTGAAACAGAGGGCGAGAAACAGAGGGGTTGAAACAGAGGGGCTGAAACAGAGGGCGAGAAACAGAGGGGCTGAAACAGAGGGGATGAAACAGAGGGCGAGAAACCGAGGGGCTGAACAGAGGGGCTGAAACAGAGGGGCTGAAACAGAGGGGCTGAAACAGAGGGCGAGAAACAGAGGGGCTGAAACAGAGGGCGAGAAACAGAGGAGCTGAAACAGAGGGGCTGAAACAGAGGGGCTGAAACAGAGGGGCTGAAACAGAGGGTGAGAAACCGAGGGGCTGAAACAGTGGGGCTGAAACAGGGGGCTGAAACAGAGGGCGAGAAACAGAGGGGCCGAAACAGATTGGCTGAAACAGAGGGGCTGAAACAGAGGGCTAGAAACAGAGGGGCTGAAACAGAGGGTCTGAAACAGAGGGGCTGGAACAGAGGGGCTGAAACAGAGGGGCTGAAACAGAGGGGCTGAAACAGAGGGCCAGAAACAGAGGGCGAGAAACAGAGGGGCTGAAACAGAGGGCGAGAAACAGAGGGGCTGAAACAGAGGGGCTGAAACAGAAGGGCTGAAACAGAGGGGCTGAAACAGAGGGCGAGAAACAGAGGGGCTGAAACCGAGGGCGAGAAACCGAAGGGCTGAAACAGAGGGGCTGAAACAGAGGGGCTGAAACAGAGGGGCTGAAACAGAGGGCGAGAAACAGAGGGGCTGAAACAGAGGGGCTGAAACACAGGGGCTGAAACAGAGGGGCTGAAACAGGGGGCGAGAAACAGAGGGGCTGAAACAGAGGGGCTGAAACAGAGGGGCTGAAACAGAGGGCGAGAAACAGAAGGGCTGAAACAGTGGGGCTGAAACAGAGGGCGAGAAACCGAGGGGCTGAAACAGAGGGGCTGAAACAGAGGGGCTGAAACAGAGGGCGAGAAACCAAGGGGCTGAAACAGAGGGTGAGAAACAGAGGGGCTGAAACAGAGGGGCTAAAACAGAGGGCGAGAAACCGAGGGGTTGAAACAGAGGGCGAGAAACAGAGGGGCTGAAACAGAGGGTCTGAAACAGAGGGGCTGGAACAGAGGGGCTGAAACAGAGGGGCTGAAACAGAGGGGCTGAAACAGAGGGCGAGAAACCGAGGGGCTGAAACAGAGGGGCTGAAACAGAGGGCGAGAAACAGAGGGGCTGAAACAGAGGGGCTGAAACAGAAGGGCTGAAACAGAGGGGCTGAAACAGAGGGCGAGAAACAGAGGGGCTGAAACAGAGGGCGAGAAACCGAAGGGCTGAAACAGAGGGGCTGAAACAGAGGGGCTGAAACAGAGGGGCTGAAACAGAGGGCGAGAAACAGAGGGGCTGAAACAGAGGGGCTGAAACACAGGGTCTGAAACAGAGGGGCTGAAACAGGGGGCGAGAAACAGAGGGGCTGAAACAGAGGGGCTGAAACAGAGGGGCTGAAACAGAGGGCGAGAAACAGAAGGGCTGAAACAGTGGGGCTGAAACAGAGGGGGAGAAACCGATGGGCTGAAACAGAGGGGCTGAAACAGAGGGGCTGAAACAGAGGGCGAGAAACCAAGGGGCTGAAACATAGGGTGAGAAACAGAGGGGCTGAAACAGAGGGGCTAAAACAGAGGGGCTGAAACAGGGGGCGAGAAACAGAGGGGCTGAATCAGAGGGGCTGAAACAGGGGGCGAGAAACAGAGGGGCTGAAACAGAGGGCGAGAGACAGAGGGGCTGAAACAGAGGGGCTGAAATAAAGGGGCTGAAACATAGGGGCTGAAACAGGTGGCGAGAAACAGAGGGGCTGAAACAGAGGGGCTGAAACAGAGGGGCTGAAACAGAGGGCGAGAAACCGAGGGGCTGAAACAGAGGGTGAGAAACAGAGGGGCTGAAACAGAGGGGCTGAAACAAAGGGGCTGAAACAGAGGGCGAGAAACAGAGGGGCTGAAACAGAGGGGCTGAAACAGAGGGGCTGAAACAGAGGGCGAGAAACAGAGGGGCTGAAACAGAGGGGCTGAAACAGAGGGCGAGAAACCGAGGGGCTGAAACAGAGGGGCTGAAACAGAGGCCGAGAAACAAAAGGGCTGAAACAGTGGGGCTGAAACAGAGGGTGAGAAACCGAGGAGTGAAACAGAGGGGCTGAAACAGATGGGCTCAAACAGAGGGCGAGAAACCGAGGGGCTCAAAAGGAGGGTGAGATACAGAGGGTATGAGTCAGAGGGGCTGAAACAGAGGGACTGAAACAGAGGGCGAGAAACAGAGGGGCTGAAACAGAGGGGCTGAAACAGAGGAGCTGAAACAGAGGGCGAGAAACAGAGGGGCTGAAACAGAGGGGCTGAAACAGAGGGGCTGAAACAGAGGGGCTGAAACAGTGGGCGAGAAACAGAGGGCGAGAAACAGAGGGGCTGAAACAGAGGGCGAGAAACAGAGGGGCTGAAACAGAGGGGCTGAAACAAAGGGGCTGAAACAGAGGGGCTGAAACAGGGGGCGAGAAACAGAAGGGCTGAAACAGAGGGGCTGAAACAGAGGGGCTGAAACAGAGGGGCTGAAACAGAGGGCGAGAAACAGAGGGGCTGAAACAGAGGGGCTGAAACACAGGGGCTGAAACAGAGGGGCTGAAACAGGGGGCGAGAAACAGAGGGGCTGAAACAGAGGGGCTGAAACAGAGGGGCTGAAACAGAGGGCGAGAAACAGAAGGGCTGAAACAGTGGGGCTGAAACAGAGGGCGAGAAACCGAGGGGCTGAAACAGAGGGGCTGAAACAGAGGGGCTGAAACAGAGGGCGAGAAACCAAGGGGCTGAAACAGAGGGTGAGAAACAGAGCGGCTGAAACAGAGGGGCTAAAACAGAGGGCGAGAAACCGAGGGGTTGAAACAGAGGGCGAGAAACAGAGGGGCTGAAACAGAGGGTCTGAAACAGAGGGGCTGGAACAGAGGGGCTGAAACAGAGGGGCTGAAACAGAGGGCGAGAAACAGAGGGCGAGAAACAGAGGGGCTGAAACAGAGGGCGAGAAACAGAGGGGCTGAAACAGAGGGGCTGAAACAGAAGGGCTGAAACAGAGGGGCTGAAACAGAGGGCGAGAAACAGAGGGGCTGAAACAGAGGGCGAGAAACCGAAGGGCTGAAACAGAGGGGCTGAAACAGAGGGGCTGAAACAGAGGGGCTGAAACAGAGGGCGAGAAACAGAGGGGCTGAAACAGAGGGGCTGAAACACAGGGGCTGAAACAGAGGGGCTGAAACAGGGGGCGAGAAACAGAGGGGCTGAAACAGAGGGGCTGAAACAGAGGGGCTGAAACAGAGGGCGAGAAACAGAAGGGCTGAAACAGTGGGGCTGAAACAGAGGGCGAGAAACCGAGGGGCTGAAACAGAGGGGCTGAAACAGAGGGGCTGAAACAGAGGGCGAGAAACCAAGGGGCTGAAACATAGGGTGAGAAACAGAGGGGCTGAAACAGAGGGGCTAAAACAGAGGGCGAGAAACCGAGGGGTTGAAACAGAGGGCGAGAAACAGAGGGGCTGAAACAGAGGGGCTGAAACAGGGGGCGAGAAACAGAGGGGCTGAATCAGAGGGGCTGAAACAGGGGGCGAGAAACAGAGGGGCTGAAACAGAGGGTGAGAGACAGAGGGGCTGAAACAGAGGGGCTGAAATAAAGGGGCTGAAACATAGGGGCTGAAACAGGTGGCGAGAAACAGAGGGGCTGAAACAGAGGGGCTGAAACAGAGGGGCTGAAACAGAGGGCGAGAAACCGAGGGGCTGAAACAGAGGGTGAGAAACAGAGGGGCTGAAACAGAGGGGCTGAAACAAAGGGGCTGAAACAGAGGGCGAGAAACAGAGGGGCTGAAACAGAGGAGCTGAAACAGAGGGGCTGAAACAGAGGGCGAGAAACAGAGGGGCTGAAACAGAGGGACTGAAACAGAGGGCGAGAAACCGAGGGGCTGAAACAGAGGGGCTGAAACTGAGGCCGAGAAACAAAAGGGCTGAAACAGTGGGGCTGAAACAGAGGGTGAGAAACCGAGGAGTGAAACAGAGGGGCTGAAACAGATGGGCTCAAACAGAGGGCGAGAAACCGAGGGGCTCAAAAGGAGGGTGAGATACAGAGGGTATGAGTCAGAGGGGCTGAAACAGAGGGACTGAAACAGAGGGCGAGAAACAGAGGGGCTGAAACAGAGGGGCTGAAACAGAGGAGCTGAAACAGAGGGCGAGAAACAGAGGGGCTGAAACAGAGGGGCTGAAACAGAGGGGCTGAAACAGTGGGCGAGAAACAGAGGGCGAGAAACAGAGGGGCTGAAACAGAGGGCGAGAAACAGAGGGGCTGAAACAGAGGGGCTGAAACAGGGGGCGAGAAACAGAGTGGCTGAAACAGAGGGGCTGAAACAGGGGGCGAGAAACAGAGGGGCTGAAACAGAGGGGCTGAAACAGGGGGCGAGAAACAGGGGGCGAGAAACAGGGGGGCTGAAACAGAGGGGCTGAAACAGAGGGGCTGAAATAGAGGGGCTGAAACAGAGGGCGAGAAACAGAGGGGCTGAAACAGAGGGCGAGAAACAGAGGGGCTGAAACAGAGGGGCTGAAACAGAGGGGCTGAAACAGAGGGCGAGAAACAGAGGGGCTAAAACAGAGGGTGAGAAACAGAGGGGCTGAAACAGAGGGGCTGAAACAGAGGGGCTGAAACAGAGGGCGAGAAACAGAGGGGCTGAAACAGAGGGGCTGAAACAGAGGGCGAGAAACCGAGGGGCTGAAACAGAGGGGCTGAAACAGAGGGCGAGAAACAGAGGGGCTGAAACAGAGGGCGAGAAACCGAGGGGCTGAAACAGAGGGGCTGAAACAGAGGTGCTGAAACAGAGGGGCTGAAACAGAAGGCGAGAAACAGAGGGCGAGAAACAGAGGGCGAGAAACAGAGGGGCTGAAACAGAGGGGCTGAAACAGAAGGGCTGAAACAGAGGGGCTGAAACAGAGGGCGAGAAACAGAGGGGCTGAAACAGAGGGCGAGAAACCGAGGGGCTGAAACAGAGGGGCTGAAACAGAGGGGCTGAAACAGAGGGGCTGAAACAGAGGGGCTGAAACAGGGGGCGAGAAACAGAGGGGCTGAAACAGAGGGGCTGAAACAGAGGGGCTGAAACAGAGGGCGAGAAACAGAAGGGCTGAAACAGTGGGGCTGAAACAGAGGGCGAGAAACCGAGGGGCTGAAACAGAGGGGCTGAAATAGAGGGGCTGAAACAGAGGGCGAGAAACCAAGGGGCTGAAACAGAGGGTGAGAAACAGAGGGGCTGAAACAGAGGGGCTGAAACAGAGGGGCTGAAACTGAGGGGCTAAAATAGAGGGCGAGAAACCGAGGGGTTGAAACAGAGGGCGAGAAACAGAGGGGCTGAAACAGAGGGGCTGAAACAGCGACGAGAAACAGAGGGGCTGAATCAGAGGGGCAGAAACAGGGGGCGAGAAACAGAGGGGCTGAAACAGAGGGCGAGAGACAGAGGGGCTGAAACAGAGGGGCTGAAACAAAGGGGCTGAAACAGAGGAGCTGAAACAGAGGCGCTGAAACAGAGGGCGAGAAACCGAGGGGCTGAAACAGAGGGCGAGGAACAGAGGGGCTGAAAAAGAGGGGCTGAAACAGAGGGCGAGAAAAAGCGGGGCTGAAACAGAGGGGATGAAACAGAGGGCGAGAAACAGAGGGGCTGAAACAGTGGGGCTGAAGCAGTGGGCGAGAAAAAGAGGGGCTGAAACAGAGGGGCTGAAACAGAGGGGCTAAAACAGAGGGGCTGAAAGAGAGGGCGAGAAAAAGAGGGGCTGAAACAGAGGGGCTGAAACAGAGGGGCTGAAACAGAGGGCGAGAAACAGAGGGGCTGAAGCAGAGGGGCTGAAACAGAGGGGCTGAAACAGAGGGGCTGAAACAGTGGGCGAGAAACAGAGGGCGAGAAACAGAGGGGCTGAAACAGAGCGCGAGAAACAGAGGGGCTGAAACAGAGGGGCTGAAACAGGGGGCGAGAAACAGAGTGGCTGAAACAGAGGGGCTGAAACAGGGGGCGAGAAACAGAGGGGCTGAAACAGAGGGGCTGAAACAGGGGGCGAGAAACAGGGGGCGAGAAACAGGGGGGCTGAAACTGAGGGGCTGAAACAGAGGGGCTGAAATAGAGGGGCTGAAACAGAGGGCGAGAAACAGAGGGGCTGAAACAGAGGGCGAGAAACAGAGGGGCTGAAACAGAGGGGCTGAAACAGAGGGGCTGAAACAGAGGGCGAGAAACAGAGGGGCTGAAACAGAGGGTGAGAAACAGAGGGGCTGAAACAGAGGGGCTGAAACAGAGGGGCTGAAACAGAGGGCGAGAAACAGAGGGGCTGAAACAGAGGGGCTGAAACAGAGGGCGAGAAACCGAGGGGCTGAAACAGAGGGGCTGAAACAGAGGGCGAGAAACAGAGGGGCTGAAACAGAGGGCGAGAAACCGAGGGGCTGAAACAGAGGGGCTGAAACAGAGGTGCTGAAACAGAGGGGCTGAAACAGAAGGCGAGAAACAGAGGGCGAGAAACGGAGGGCGAGAAACAGAGGGGCTGAAGCAGAGGGGCTGAAACAGAGGGCGACAAACTGAGGGGCTGAAACAGAGGAAGAGAAACAGAGGGGCTGAAACAGAGGGGCTGAAACAGAGGGTGACAAACAGAGGGGCTGAAACAGAGGGCGAGAAACAGAGGGGCTGAAACAGAGGGCGAGAAACAGAGGGGTTGAAACAGAGGGGCTGAAACAGAGGGCGAGAAACAGAGGGGCTGAAACAGAGGGGATGAAACAGAGGGCGAGAAACCGAGGGGCTGAACAGAGGGGCTGAAACAGAGGGGCTGAAACAGAGGGGCTGAAACAGAGGGCGAGAAACAGAGGGGCTGAAACAGAGTGCGAGAAACAGAGGAGCTGAAACAGAGGGGCTGAAACAGAGGGGCTGAATCAGAGGGTGAGAAACCGAGGGGCTGAAACAGTGGGGCTGAAACAGGGGGCTGAAACAGAGGGCGAGAAACAGAGGGGCCGAAACAGATTGGCTGAAACAGAGGGGCTGAAACAGAGGGCTAGAAACAGAGGGGCTGAAACAGAGGGTCTGAAACAGAGGGGCTGGAACAGAGGGGCTGAAACAGAGGGGCTGAAACAGAGGGGCTGAAACAGAGGGCCAGAAACAGAGGGCGAGAAACAGAGGGGCTGAAACAGAGGGCGAGAAACAGAGGGGCTGAAACAGAGGGGCTGGAACAGAAGGGCTGAAACAGAGGGGCTGAAACAGAGGGCGAGAAACAGAGGGGCTGAAACAGAGGGCGAGAAACCGAAGGGCTGAAACAGAGGGGCTGAAACAGAGGGGCTGAAACAGAGGGGCTGAAACAGAGGGCGAGAAACAGAGGGGCTGAAACAGAGGGGCTGAAACACAGGGGCTGAAACAGAGGGGCTGAAACAGGGGGCGAGAAACAGAGGGGCTGAAACAGAGGGGCTGAAACAGAGGGGCTGGAACAGAGGGCGAGAAACAGAAGGGCTGAAACTGTGGGGCTGAAACAGAGGGCGAGAAACCGAGGGGCTGAAACAGAGGGGCTGAAACAGAGGGGCTGAAACAGAGGGCGAGAAACCAAGGGGCTGAAACAGAGGGTGAGAAACAGAGGGGCTGAAACAGAGGGGCTAAAACAGAGGGCGAGAAACCGAGGGGTTGAAACAGAGGGCGAGAAACAGAGGGGCTGAAACAGAGGGTCTGAAACAGAGGGGCTGGAACAGAGGGGCTGAAACAGAGGGGCTGAAACAGAGGGGCTGAAACAGAGGGCGAGAAACAGAGGGCGAGAAACAGAGGGGCTGAAACAGAGGGCGAGAAACAGAGGGGCTGAAACAGAGGGGCTGAAACAGAAGGGCTGAAACAGAGGGGCTGAAACAGAGGGCGAGAAACAGAGGGGCTGAAACAGAGGGCGAGAAACCGAAGGGCTGAAACAGAGGGGCTGAAACAGAGGGGCTGAAACAGAGGGGCTGAAACAGAGGGCGAGAAACAGAGGGGCTGAAACAGAGGGGCTGAAACACAGGGTCTGAAACAGAGGGGCTGAAACAGGGGGCGAGAAACAGAGGGGCTGAAACAGAGGGGCTGAAACAGAGGGGCTGAAACAGAGGGCGAGAAACAGAAGGGCTGAAACAGTGGGGCTGAAACAGAGGGCGAGAAACCGATGGGCTGAAACAGAGGGGCTGAAACAGAGGGGCTGAAACAGAGGGCGAGAAACCAAGGGGCTGAAACATAGGATGAGAAACAGAGGGGCTGAAACAGAGGGGCTAAAACAGAGGGGCTGAAACAGGGGGCGAGAAACAGAGGGGCTGAATCAGAGGGGCTGAAACAGGGGGCGAGAAACAGAGGGGCTGAAACAGAGGGCGAGAGACAGAGGGGCTGAAACAGAGGGGCTGAAATAAAGGGGCTGAAACATAGGGGCTGAAACAGGTGGCGAGAAACAGAGGGGCTGAAACAGAGGGGCTGAAACAGAGGGGCTGAAACAGAGGGCGAGAAACCGAGGGGCTGAAACAGAGGGTGAGAAACAGAGGGGCTGAAACAGAGGGGCTGAAACAAAGGGGCTGAAACAGAGGGCGAGAAACAGAGGGGCTGAAACAGAGGGGCTGAAACAGAGGGGCTGAAACAGAGGGCGAGAAACAGAGGGGCTGAAACAGAGGGGCTGAAACAGAGGGCGAGAAACCGAGGGGCTGAAACAGAGGGGCTGAAACAGAGGCCGAGAAACAAAAGGGCTGAAACAGTGGGGCTGAAACAGAGGGTGAGAAACCGAGGAGTGAAACAGAGGGGCTGAAACAGATGGGCTCAAACAGAGGGCGAGAAACCGAGGGGCTCAAAAGGAGGGTGAGATACAGAGGGTATGAGTCAGAGGGGCTGAAACAGAGGGACTGAAACAGAGGGCGAGAAACAGAGGGGCTGAAACAGAGGGGCTGAAACAGAGGAGCTGAAACAGAGGGCGAGAAACAGAGGGGCTGAAACAGAGGGGCTGAAACAGAGGGGCTGAAACAGAGGGGCTGAAACAGTGGGCGAGAAACAGAGGGCGAGAAACAGAGGGGCTGAAACAGAGGGCGAGAAACAGAGGGGCTGAAACAGAGGGGCTGAAACAAAGGGGCTGAAACAGAGGGGCTGAAACAGGGGGCGAGAAACAGAGGGGCTGAAACAGAGGGGCTGAAACAGAGGGGCTGAAACAGAGGGGCTGAAACAGAGGGCGAGAAACAGAGGGGCTGAAACAGAGGGGCTGAAACACAGGGGCTGAAACAGAGGGGCTGAAACAGGGGGCGAGAAACAGAGGGGCTGAAACAGAGGGGCTGAAACAGAGGGGCTGAAACAGAGGGCGAGAAACAGAAGGGCTGAAACAGTGGGGCTGAAACAGAGGGCGAGAAACCGAGGGGCTGAAACAGAGGGGCTGAAACAGAGGGGCTGAAACAGAGGGCGAGAAACCAAGGGGCTGAAACAGAGGGTGAGAAACAGAGGGGCTGAAACAGAGGGGCTAAAACAGAGGGCGAGAAACCGAGGGGTTGAAACAGAGGGCGAGAAACAGAGGGGCTGAAACAGAGGGTCTGAAACAGAAGGGCTGAAACAGAGGGGCTGAAACAGAGGGCGAGAAACAGAGGGGCTGAAACAGAGGGCGAGAAACAGAGGGGCTGAAACAGAGGGGCTGAAACAGAAGGGCTGAAACAGAGGGGCTGAAACAGAGGGCGAGAAACAGAGGGGCTGAAACAGAGGGCGAGAAACCGAAGGGCTGAAACAGAGGGGCTGAAACAGAGGGGCTGAAACAGAGGGGCTGAAACAGAGGGCGAGAAACAGAGGGGCTGAAACAGAGGGGCTGAAACACAGGAGCTGAAACAGAGGGGCTGAAACAGGGGGCGAGAAACAGAGGGGCTGAAACAGAGGGGCTGAAACAGAGGGGCTGAAACAGAGGGCGAGAAACAGAAGGGCTGAAACAGTGGGGCTGAAACAGAGGGCGAGAAACCGAGGGGCTGAAACAGAGGGGCTGAAACAGAGGGGCTGAAACAGAGGGCGAGAAACCAAAGGGCTGAAACATAGGGTGAGAAACAGAGGGGCTGAAACAGAGGGGCTAAAACAGAGGGCGAGAAACCGAGGGGTTGAAACAGAGGGCGAGAAACAGAGGGGCTGAAACAGAGGGGCTGAAACAGGGGGCGAGAAACAGAGGGGCTGAATCAGAGGGGCTGAAACAGGGGGCGAGAAACAGAGGGGCTGAAACAGAGGGTGAGAGACAGAGGGGCTGAAACAGAGGGGCTGAAATAAAGGGGCTGAAACATAGGGGCTGAAACAGGTGGCGAGAAACAGAGGGGCTGAAACAGAGGGGCTGAAACAGAGGGGCTGAAACATAGGGCGAGAAACCGAGGGGCTGAAACAGAGGGTGAGAAACAGAGGGGCTGAAACAGAGGGGCTGAAACAAAGGGGCTGAAACAGAGGGCGAGAAACAGAGGGGCTGAAACAGAGGGGCTGAAACAGAGGGGCTGAAACAGAGGGCGAGAAACAGAGGGGCTGAAACAGAGGGGCTGAAACAGAGGGCGAGAAACCGAGGGGCTGAAACAGAGGGGCTGAAACAGAGGCCGAGAAACAAAAGGGCTGAAACAGTGGGGCTGAAACAGAGGGTGAGAAACCGAGGAGTGAAACAGAGGGGCTGAAACAGATGGGCTCAAACAGAGGGCGAGAAACCGAGGGGCTCAAAAGGAGGGTGAGATACAGAGGGTATGAGTCAGAGGGGCTGAAACAGAGGGACTGAAACAGAGGGCGAGAAACAGAGGGGCTGAAACAGAGGGGCTGAAACAGAGGAGCTGAAACAGAGGGCGAGAAACAGAGGGGCTGAAACAGAGGGGCTGAAACAGAGGGGCTGAAACAGTGGGCGAGAAACAGAGGGCGAGAAACAGAGGGGCTGAAACAGAGGGCGAGAAACAGAGGGGCTGAAACAGAGGGGCTGAAACAGGGGGCGAGAAACAGAGTGGCTGAAACAGAGGGGCTGAAACAGGGGGCGAGAAACAGAGGGGCTGAAACAGAGGGGCTGAAACAGGGGGCGAGAAACAGGGGGCGAGAAACAGGGGGGCTGAAACAGAGGGGCTGAAACAGAGGGGCTGAAATAGAGGGGCTGAAACAGAGGGCGAGAAACAGAGGGGCTGAAACAGAGGGCGAGAAACAGAGGGGCTGAAACAGAGGGGCTGAAACAGAGGGGCTGAAACAGAGGGCGAGAAACAGAGGGGCTGAAACAGAGGGTGAGAAACAGAGGGGCTGAAACAGAGGGGCTGAAACAGAGGGGCTGAAACAGAGGGCGAGAAACAGAGGGGCTGAAACAGAGGGGCTGAAACAGAGGGCGAGAAACCGAGGGGCTGAAACAGAGGGGCTGAAACAGAGGGCGAGAAACAGAGGGGCTGAAACAGAGGGCGAGAAACCGAGGGGCTGAAACAGAGGGGCTGAAACAGAGGTGCTGAAACAGAGGGGCTGAAACAGAAGGCGAGAAACAGAGGGCGAGAAACAGAGGGCGAGAAACAGAGGGGCTGAAACAGAGGGGCTGAAACAGAAGGGCTGAAACAGAGGGGCTGAAACAGAGGGCGAGAAACAGAGGGGCTGAAACAGAGGGCGAGAAACCGACGGGCTGAAACAGAGGGGCTGAAACAGAGGGGCTGAAACAGAGGGGCTGAAACAGGGGGCGAGAAACAGAGGGGCTGAAACAGAGGGGCTGAAACAGAGGGGCTGAAACAGAGGGCGAGAAACAGAAGGGCTGAAACAGTGGGGCTGAAACAGAGGGCGAGAAACCGAGGGGCTGAAACAGAGGGGCTGAAATAGAGGGGCTGAAACAGAGGGCGAGAAACCAAGGGGCTGAAACAGAGGGTGAGAAACAGAGGGGCTGAAACAGAGGGGCTGAAACAGAGGGGCTGAAACTGAGGGGCTAAAATAGAGGGCGAGAAACCGAGGGGTTGAAACAGAGGGCGAGAAACAGAGGGGCTGAAACAGAGGGGCTGAAACAGGGGACGAGAAACAGAGGGGCTGAATCAGAGGGGCAGAAACAGGGGGCGAGAAACAGAGGGGCTGAAACAGAGTGCGAGAGACAGAGGGACTGAAACAGAGGGGCTGAAACAAAGGGGCTGAAACAGAGGAGCTGAAACAGAGGCGCTGAAACAGAGGGCGAGAAACCGAGGGGCTGAAACAGAGGGCGAGGAACAGAGGGGCTGAAAAAGAGGGGCTGAAACAGAGGGCGAGAAAAAGCGGGGCTGAAACAGAGGGGATGAAACAGAGGGCGAGAAACAGAGGGGCTGAAACAGTGGGGCTGAAACAGTGGGCGAGAAAAAGAGGGGCTGAAACAGAGGGGCTGAAACAGAGGGGCTAAAACAGAGGGGCTGAAAGAGAGGGCGAGAAAAAGAGGGGCTGAAACAGAGGGGCTGAAACAGAGGGCGAGAAACAGAGGGGCTGAAGCAGAGGGGCTGAAACAGAGGGGCTGAAACAGAGGGGCTGAAACAGTGGGCGAGAAACAGAGGGCGAGAAACAGAGGGGCTGAAACAGAGGGCGAGAAACAGAGGGGCTGAAACAGAGGGGCTGAAACAGGGGGCGAGAAACAGAGTGGCTGAAACAGAGGGGCTGAAACAGGGGGCGAGAAACAGAGGGGCTGAAACAGAGGGGCTGAAACAGGGGGCGAGAAACAGGGGGCGAGAAACAGGGGGGCTGAAACAGAGGGGCTGAAACAGAGGGGCTGAAATAGAGGGGCTGAAACAGAGGGCGAGAAACAGAGGGGCTGAAACAGAGGGCGAGAAACAGAGGGGCTGAAACAGAGGGGCTGAAACAGAGGGGCTGAAACAGAGGGCGAGAAACAGAGGGGCTGAAACAGAGGGTGAGAAACAGAGGGGCTGAAACAGAGGGGCTGAAACAGAGGGGCTGAAACAGAGGGCGAGAAACAGAGGGGCTGAAACAGAGGGGCTGAAACAGAGGGCGAGAAACCGAGGGGCTGAAACAGAGGGGCTGAAACAGAGGGCGAGAAACAGAGGGGCTGAACAGAGGATGAGAAACCGAGGGGCTGAAACAGAGGGGCTGAAACAGAGGTGCTGAAACAGAGGGGCTGAAACAGAAGGCGAGAAACAGAGGGCGAGAAACAGAGGGCGAGAAACAGAGGTGCTGAAACAGAGGGGCTGAAACAGAAGGGCTGAAACAGAGGGGCTGAAACAGAGGGCGAGAAACAGAGGGGCTGAAACAGAGGGCGAGAAACCGAGGGGCTGAAACAGAGGGGCTGAAACAGAGGGGCTGAAACAGAGGGGCTGAAACAGAGGGGCTGAAACAGAGGGGCTGAAACAGGGGGCGAGAAACAGAGGGGCTGAAACAGAGGGGCTGAAACAGAGGGGCTGAAACAGAGGGCGAGAAACAGAAGGGCTGAAACAGTAGGGCTGAAACAGAGGGCGAGAAACCGAGGGGCTGAAACAGAGGGGCTGAAATAGAGGGGCTGAAACAGAGGGCGAGAAACCAAGGGGCTGAAACAGAGGGTGAGAAACAGAGGGGCTGAAACAGAGGGGCTGAAACAGAGGGGCTGAAACTGAGGGGCTAAAATAGAGGGCGAGAAACCGAGGGGTTGAAACAGAGGGCGAGAAACAGAGGGGCTGAAACAGAGGGGCTGAAACAGGGGACGAGAAACAGAGGGGCTGAATCAGAGGGGCAGAAACAGGGGGCGAGAAACAGAGGGGCTGAAACAGAGGGCGAGAGACAGAGGGGCTGAAACAGAGGGGCTGAAACAAAGGGGCTGAAACAGAGGAGCTGAAACAGAGGCGCTGAAACAGAGGGCGAGAAACCGAGGGGCTGAAACAGAGGGCGAGGAACAGAGGGGCTGAAAAAGAGGGGCTGAAACAGAGGGCGAGAAAAAGCGGGGCTGAAACAGAGGGGATGAAACAGAGGGCGAGAAACAGAGGGGCTGAAACAGTGGGGCTGAAACAGTGGGCGAGAAAAAGAGGGGCTGAAACAGAGGGGCTGAAACAGAGGGGCTAAAACAGAGGGGCTGAAAGAGAGGGCGAGAAAAAGAGGGGCTGAAACAGAGGGGCTGAAACAGAGGGGCTGAAACAGAGGGCGAGAAACAGAGGGGCTGAAGCAGAGGGGCTGAAACAGAGGGGCTGAAACAGAGGGGCTGAAACAGAGGGCGACAAACCGAGGGGCTGAAACAGAGGAAGAGAAACAGAGGGGCTGAAACAGAGGGGCTGAAACAGAGGGGCTGAAACAGAGGGCGAGAAACAGAGGGGCTGAAACAGAGGGCGAGAAACAGAGGGGCTGAAACAGAGGGGCTGAAACAGAAGGGCTGAAACAGAGGGGCTGAAACAGAGGGCGAGAAACAGAGGGGCTGAAACAGAGGGCGAGAAACCGAAGGGCTGAAACAGAGGGGCTGAAACAGAGGGGCTGAAACAGAGGGGCTGAAACAGAGGGCGAGAAACAGAGGGGCTGAAACAGAGGGGCTGAAACACAGGGGCTGAAACAGAGGGGCTGAAACAGGGGGCGAGAAACAGAGGGGCTGAAACAGTGCGGCTGAAACAGAGGGGCTGAAACAGAGGGCGAGAAACAGAAGAGCTGAAACAGTGGGGCTGAAACAGAGGGCGAGAATCCGAGGGGCTGAAACAGAGGGGCTGAAACAGAGGGGCTGAAACAGAGGGCGAGAAACCAAGGGGCTGAAACAGAGCGTGAGAAACAGAGGGGCTGAAACAGAGGGGCTAAAACAGAGGGCGAGAAACCGAGGGGTTGAAACAGAGGGCGAGAAACAGAGGGGCTGAAACAGAGGGGCTGAAACAGGGGGCGAGAAACAGAGGGGCTGAATCAGAGGGGCTGAAACAGGGGGCGAGAAACAGAGGGGCTGAAACAGAGGGCGAGAGACAGAGGGGCTGAAACAGAGGGGCTGAAATAAAGGGGCTGAAACATAGGGGCTGAAACAGGTGGCGAGAAACAGAGGGGCTGAAACAGAGGGGCTGAAACAGAGGGGCTGAAACAGAGGGCGAGAAACCGAGGGGCTGAAACAGAGGGTGAGAAACAGAGGGGCTGAAACAGAGGGGCTGAAACAAAGGGGCTGAAACAGAGGGCGAGAAACAGAGGGTCTGAAACAGAGGGTGAGAAACAGAGGGGCTGAAACAGAGGGGCTGAAACAGAGGGGCTGAAACAGAGGGGCTGAAATAGAGGGCGAGAAACAGAGGGGCTGAAACAGAGGGGCTGAAACAGAGGGCGAGAAACCGAGGGGCTGAAACAGAGGGCGAGAAACAGAGGGGCTGAAACAGAGGGCGAGAAACCGAGGGGCTGAAACAGAGGGGCTGAAACAGAGGTGCTGAAACAGAGGGGCTGAAACAGACGGCGAGAAACAGAGGGCGAGAAACAGAGGGCGAGAAACAGAGGGGCTGAAACAGAGGGGCTTAAACAGAAGGGCTGAGACAGAGGGGCTGAAACAGAGGGCGAGAAACAGAGGGGCTGAAACAGAGGGCGAGAAACCGAGGGGCTGAAACAGAGGGGCTGAAACAGAGGGGCTGAAACAGAGGGGCTGAAACAGAGGGCGAGAAACAGAGGGGCTGAAACAGAGGGGCTGAAACAGAGGGGCTGAAACAGCGGGCGAGAAACAGAGGGGCTGAAACAGAGAGGCTGAAACAGAGGGGCTGAAACAGAGGGCGAGAAACCGAGGGGCTGAAACAGAGGGGCTGAAATAGAGGGGCTGAAACAGAGGGCGAGAAACCAAGGGGCTAAAACAGAGGGTGAGAAACAGAGGGGCTGAAACAGAGGGGCTGAAACAGAGGGGCTGAAACTGAGGGTCTAAAACAGAGGGCGAGAAACCAAGGGGTTGAAACAGAGGGCGAGAAACAGAGGGGCTGAAACAGAGGGGCTGAAACAGGGGACGAGAAACAGATGGCTGAATCAGAGGGGCTGAAACAGGGGGCGAGAAACAGAGGGGCTGAAACAGAGGGCGAGAGACAGAGGGGCTGAAACAGAGGGGCTGAAACAAAGGGGCTGAAACAGAGGGGCTGAAACAGAGGCGCTGAAACAGAGGGCGAGAAACCGAGGGGCTGAAACAGAGGGCGAGGAACAGAGGGGCTGAAAAAGAGGGGCTGAAACAGAGGGGGAGAAAAAGAGGGGCTGAAACAGAGGGGATGAAACAGAGGGCGAGAAACAGAGGGGCTGAAACCGTGGGGCTGAAACAGAGGGCGAGAAAAAGAGGGGCTGAAACAGAGGGGCTGAAACAGAGGGGCTGAAACAGAGGGGCTGAAAGAGAGGGCGAGAAAAAGAGGGGCTGAAACAGAGGGGCTGAAACAGAAGGGCTGAAACAGAGGGCGAGAAACAGAGGGGCTGAAGCAGAGGGGCTGAAACAGAGGGCGACAAACCGAGGGGCTGAAACAGAGGAAGAGAAACAGAGGGGCTGAAACAGAGGGGCTGAAACAGAGGGGCTGAAACAGAGGGCTGAAACAGAGGGTGAGAAACAGAGGGGCTGAAACAGAGGGTGACAAACAGAGGGGCTGAAACAGAGGGCGAGAAACAGAGGGGCTGAAACAGAGGGCGAGAAACAGAGGGGTTGAAACAGAGGGGCTGAAACAGAGGGCGAGAAACAGAGGGGCTGAAACAGAGGGGCTGAAACAGAGGAGCTGAAACAGAGGGGCTGAAACAGAGGGCGAGAAAAAGAGGGGCTGAAACAGAGGGGATGAAACAGAGGGCGAGAAACAGAGGGGCTGAAACAGTGGGGCTGAAACAGAGGGCGAGAAAAAGAGGGGCTGAAACAGAGGGGCTGAAACAGAGGGGCTGAAACAGAGGGGCTGAAAGAGAGGGCGAGAAAAAGAGGGGCTGAAACAGAGGGGCTGGAACAGAGGGGCTGAAACAGAGGGCGAGAAACAGAGGGGCTGAAGCAGAGGGGCTGAAACAGAGGGCGACAAACCGAGGGGCTGAAACAGAGGAAGAGAAACAGAGGGGCTGAAACAGAGGGGCTGAAACAGAGGGGCTGAAACAGAGGGTGACAAACAGAGGGGCTGAAACAGAGGGCGAGAAACAGAGGGGCTGAAACAGAGGGCGAGAAACAGAGGGGTTGAAACAGAGGGGCTGAAACAGAGGGCGAGAAACAGAGGGGCTGAAACAGAGGGGATGAAACAGAGGGCGAGAAACCGAGGGGCTGAACAGAGGGGCTGAAACAGAGGGGCTGAAACAGAGGGGCTGAAACAGAGGGCGAGAAACAGAGGTGCTGAAACAGAGGGCGAGAAACAGAGGAGCTGAAACAGAGGGGCTGAAACAGAGGGGCTGAAACAGAGGGGCTGAAACAGAAGGCGAGAAACCGAGGTGCTGAAACAGTGGGGCTGAAACAGGGGGCTGAAACAGAGGGTGAGAAACAGAGGGGCCGAAACAGATTGGCTGAAACAGAGGGGCTGAAACAGAGGGCTAGAAACAGAGGGGCTGAAACAGAGGGGCTGAAACAGAGGGGCTGGAACAGAGGGGCTGAAACAGAGGGGCTGAAACAGAGGGGCTGAAACAGAGGGCGAGAAACAGAGGGCGAGAAACAGAGGGGCTGAAACAGAGGGCGAGAAACAGAGGGGCTGAAACAGAGGGGCTGAAACAGAAGGGCTGAAACAGAGGGGCTGAAACAGAGGGCGAGAAACAGAGGGGCTGAAACAGAGGGCGAGAAACCGAAGGGCTGAAACAGAGGGGCTGAAACAGAGGGGCTGAAACAGAGGGGCTGAAACAGAGGGCGAGAAACAGAGGGGCTGAAACAGAGGGGCTGAAACAGAGGGGCTGAAACAGAGGGGCTGAAACAGAGGGGCTGAAACAGAGGGCGAGAAACAGAAGGGCTGAAACAGTGGGGCTGAAACAGAGGGCAAGAAACCGAGGGCGAGAAACAGAGGGGCTGAAACAGAGGGCGAGAAACCGAGGGGCTGAAACAGAGTGACTGAAACAGAGGAGCTGAAACAGAGGGGCTGAAACAGAGGGCGAGAAACAGAGGGCGAGAAACAGAGGGGCTGAAATAGGGGGCGAGAAACAGAGGGGCTGAAACAGAGGGCGAGAAACAGAGGGGCTGAAACAGAGGGGCTGAAACAGAGGGGCTGAAAGAGAGGGGGTGAAACAGAGGGCGAGAAACAGAAGGGCTGAAACAGAGGGGCTGAAACAGAGGGGCTGAAACAGAGGGGCTGAAACAGGGGGCGAGAAACAGAGGGGCTGAAACAGAGGGGCTGAAACAGAGGGGCTGAAACAGAGGGCGAGAAACCGAGGGGCTGAAACAGAGGGTGAGAAACAGAGGGGCTGAAACAGAGGGGCTGAAACAGAGGGGCTGAAACTGAGGGGCTGAAACAGAGGGGCTAAAACAGAGGGCGAGAAACCGAGGGGTTGAAACAGAGGGCGAGAAACAGAGGGGCTGAAACAGAGGGGCTGAAACAGGGGGCGAGAAACCGAGGGGCTGAATCAGAGGGGCTAAAACAGGGGGCGAGAAACAGAGGGGCTGAAACAGAGGGGCTGAAACAGAGGGGCTGAAATAGAGGGCGAGAAACCGAGGTGCTGAAACAGAGGGTGAGAAACAGAGGGTTGAAACAGAGGGGCTGAAACAGAGGGGCTGAAACAGAGGGGCTAAAACAGAGGGCGAGAAACCGAGGGGTTGAAACAGAGGTCGAGAAACAGAGGGGCTGAAACAGAGGGGCTGAAACAGGGGGCGAGAAACAGAGGGGCTGAATCAGAGGGGCTGAAACAGAGGGCGAGAAACAGAGGGGCTGAAACAGAGGGCGAGAGACAGAGGGGCTGAAACAGAGGGGCTGAAACAGAGGGGCTGAAACAGAGGCGCTGAAACAGAGGGCGAGAAACAGAGGGGCTGAAACAGAGGGGCTGAAACAGAGGGGCTGAAACAGAGGGCGAGAAACAGAGGGCGAGAAAAAGAGGGGCTGAAACAGAGGGCGAGAAACAGAGGGGCTGAAACAGTGGGGCTGAAACAGAGGGGGAGAAAAAGAGGGGCTGAAACTGAGGGGCTGAAACAGAGGGGCTGAAACAGAGGGCGAGAAACACAGGGGCTGAAACAGGGGCTGAAACAGAGGGCGAGAAACAGAGGGGCTGAAACCGAGGGGCTGAAACAGAGGGCTAGAAACAGAGGGGCTGAAACAGTGGGGCTGAAACAGAGGGCGAGAAACAGAGGGGCTGAAACAGAGGGCGAGAAACAGAGGGGCTGAAACAGTGGGGCTGAAACAGAGGGGGAGAAAAAGAGGGGTTGAAACTGAGGGGCTGAAACAGAGGGGCTGAAACAGAGGGCGAGAAACACAGGGGCTGAAACAGAGGGGCTGAAATAGAGGGCGAGAAACAGAGGGGCTGAAACAGAGGGCGAGAAACAGAGGGGCTGAAACAGAGGTGCTGAAACAGAGGGGATGAAACAGAGGGTGAGAAACAGAGGGGCTGAAACAGAGGGGCTGAAACAGAGGGCGAGAAACAGAGGGGCTGAAACAGAGGGCGAGAAACCGAAGGGCTGAAACAGAGGGGCTGAAACAGAGGGGCTGAAACAGAGGGGCTGAAACAGAGGGCGAGAAACAGAGGGGCTGAAACAGAGGGGCTGAAACAGAGGGGCTGAAACAGAGGGGCTGAAACAGAGGGCGAGAAACAGAAGGGCTGAAACAGTGGGGCTGAAACAGAGGGCAAGAAACCGAGGGCGAGAAACAGAGGGGCTGAAACAGAGGGGCTGAAACAGAAGGGCTGAAACAGAGGGCGAGAAACAGAGGGGCTGAAACAGAGGGCGAGAAACAGAGGGGCTGAAACAGAGTGACTGAAACAGAGGAGCTGAAACAGAGGGGCTGAAACAGAGGGCGAGAAACAGAGGGCGAGAAACAGAGGGGCTGAAATAGGGGGCGAGAAACAGAGGGGCTGAAACAGAGGGCGAGAAACAGAGGGGCTGAAACAGAGGGCGAGAAACAGAGGGGCTGAAAGAGAGGGGGTGAAACAGAGGGCGAGAAACAGAAGGGCTGAAACAGAGGGGCTGAAACAGAGGGGCTGAAACAGAGGGGCTGAAACAGGGGGCGAGAAACAGAGGGGCTGAAACAGAGGGGCTGAAACAGAGGGGCTGAAACAGAGGGCGAGAAACCGAGGGGCTGAAACAGAGGGTGAGAAACAGAGGGGCTGAAACAGAGGGGCTGAAACAGAGGGGCTGAAACAGAGGGGCTAAAACAGAGGGCGAGAAACCGAGGGGTTGAAACAGAGGGCGAGAAACAGAGGGGCTGAAACAGAGGGGCTGAAACAGGGGGCGAGAAACCGAGGGGCTGAATCAGAGGGGCTAAAACAGGGGGCGAGAAACAGAGGGGCTGAAACAGAGGGGCTGAAACAGAGGGGCTGAAATAGAGGGCGAGAAACCGAGGTGCTGAAACAGAGGGTGAGAAACAGAGGGTTGAAACAGAGGGGCTGAAACAGAGGGGCTGAAACAGAGGGGCTAAAACAGAGGGCGAGAAACCGAGGGGTTGAAACAGAGGTCGAGAAACAGAGGGGCTGAAACAGAGGGGCTGAAACAGGGGGCGAGAAACAGAGGGGCTGAATCAGTGGGGCTGAAACAGAGGGCGAGAAACAGAGGGGCTGAAACAGAGGGCGAGAGACAGAGGGGCTGAAACAGAGGGGCTGAAACAGAGGGGCTGAAACAGAGGCGCTGAAACAGAGGGCGAGAAACAGAGGGGCTGAAACAGAGGGGCTGAAACAGAGGGGCTGAAACAGAGGGCGAGAAACAGACGGCGAGAAAAAGAGGGGCTGAAACAGAGGGGCTGAAACAGAGGGCGAGAAACACAGGGGCTGAAACAGAGGGGCTGAAACAGAGGGCGAGAAACACAGGGGCTGAAACAGAGGGGCTGAAACAGAGGGCGAGAAACAGAGGGGCTGAAACAGTGGGGCTGAAACAGAGGGGCTGAAACAGAGGGGCTGAAACAGAGGGCGAGAAACAGAGGGGCTGAAACAGTGGGGCTGAAACAGAGGGGGAGAAAAAGAGGGGCTGAAACAGAGGGGCTGATACAGAGGGCGAGAAACACAGGGGCTGAAACAGAGGGGCTGAAACAGAGGGCGAGAAACAGAGGGGCTGAAACAGAGGGCGAGAAACAGAGGGGCTGAAACAGAGGTGCTGAAACAGAGGGGATGAAACAGAGGGTGAGAAACAGAGGGGCTGAAACAGAGGGTGAGAAACAGAGGGGCTGAAACAGAGGGCGAGAAACAGAGGGGCTGAAACAGAGGGGCTGAAACAGAGGGCGTGAAACCGAGGGGCTGAAACAGAGGGCAAGAAACCGAGGGGCTGAACAGAGGGGCTGAAACAGAGGGGCTGAAACAGAGGGGCTGAAACAGAGGGCGAGAAACAGAGGGGCTGAAACAGAGGGCGAGAAACAGAGGGGCTGAAACAGAGGGGCTGAAACAAACGGGCTGAAACAGAGGGGCTGAAACAGAGGGCGAGAAACACAGGGGCTGAAACAGAGGGGCTGAAACTGAGGGCGAGAAACACAGGGGCTGAAACAGAGGGGCTGAAACAGAGGGCGAGAAACAGAGGGGCTGAAACAGTGGGGCTGAAACAGAGGGGGAGAAAAAGAGGGGCTGAAACTGAGGGGCTGAAACAGAGGGGCTGAAACAGAGGGCGAGAAACACAGGGGCTGAAACAGAGGGGCTGAAACAGAGGGGCTGAAATAGAGGGCGAGAAACCGAGGTGCTGAAACAGAGGGTGAGAAACAGAGGGTTGAAACAGAGGGGCTGAAACAGAGGGGCTGAAACAGAGGGGCTAAAACAGAGGGCGAGAAACCGAGGGGTTGAAACAGAGGTCGAGAAACAGAGGGGCTGAAACAGAGGGGCTGAAACAGGGGGCGAGAAACAGAGGGGCTGAATCAGAGGGGCTGAAACAGAGGGCGAGAAACAGAGGGGCTGAAACAGAGGGCGAGAGACAGAGGGGCTGAAACAGAGGGGCTGAAACAGAGGGGCTGAAACAGAGGCGCTGAAACAGAGGGCGAGAAACAGAGGGGCTGAAACAGAGGGGCTGAAACAGAGGGGCTGAAACAGAGGGCGAGAAACAGAGGGCGAGAAAAAGAGGGGCTGAAACAGAGGGGCTGAAACAGAGGGCGAGAAACAGAGGGGCTGAAACAGTGGGGCTGAAACAGAGGGGGAGAAAAAGAGGGGCTGAAACTGAGGGGCTGAAACAGAGGGGCTGAAACAGAGGGCGAGAAACACAGGGGCTGAAACAGGGGCTGAAACAGAGGGCGAGAAACAGAGGGGCTGAAACCGAGGGGCTGAAACAGAGGGCTAGAAACAGAGGGGCTGAAACAGTGGGGCTGAAACAGAGGGCGAGAAACAGAGGGGCTGAAACAGAGGGCGAGAAACAGAGGGGCTGAAACAGTGGGGCTGAAACAGAGGGGGAGAAAAAGAGGGGTTGAAACTGAGGGGCTGAAACAGAGGGGCTGAAACAGAGGGCGAGAAACACAGGGGCTGAAACAGAGGGGCTGAAATAGAGGGCGAGAAACAGAGGGGCTGAAACAGAGGGCGAGAAACAGAGGGGCTGAAACAGAGGTGCTGAAACAGAGGGGATGAAACAGAGGGTGAGAAACAGAGGGGCTGAAACAGAGGGGCTGAAACAGAGGGCGAGAAACAGAGGGGCTGAAACAGAGGGCGAGAAACCG
This sequence comes from Chiloscyllium punctatum, assembly GCF_047496795.1. Taxonomy (NCBI): domain Eukaryota; kingdom Metazoa; phylum Chordata; class Chondrichthyes; order Orectolobiformes; family Hemiscylliidae; genus Chiloscyllium; species Chiloscyllium punctatum. Next base: position 624,624 of record NW_027309862.1, read on the forward strand.
AAGGGCTGAAACAGAGGGGCTGAAACAGAGGGGCTGAAACAGAGGGGCTGAAACAGAGGGGCTGAAACAGAGGGGCTGAAACAGAGGGGCTGAAACAGAGGGGCTGAAACAGAGGGCGAGAAACCGAAGGGCTGAAACAGAGGGCGAGAAACAGAGGGGCTGAAACAGAGGGGCTGAAACAGAGGGGCTGAAACAGAGGGGCTGAAACAGAGGGGCTGAAACAGAGGGCGAGAAACAGAAGGGCTGAAACAGTGGGGCTGAAACAGAGGGCAAGAAACCGAGGGCGAGAAACAGAGGGGCTGAAACAGAGGGGCTGAAACAGAAGGGCTGAAACAGAGGGCGAGAAACAGAGGGGCTGAAACAGAGGGCGAGAAACAGAGGGGCTGAAACAGAGTGACTGAAACAGAGGAGCTGAAACAGAGGGGCTGAAACAGAGGGCGAGAAACAGAGGGCGAGAAACAGAGGGGCTGAAATAGGGGGCGAGAAACAGAGGGGCTGAAACAGAGGGCGAGAAACAGAGGGGCTGAAACAGAGGGCGAGAAACAGAGGGGCTGAAAGAGAGGGGGTGAAACAGAGGGCGAGAAACAGAAGGGCTGAAACAGAGGGGCTGAAACGGAGGGGCTGAAACAGAGGGGCTGAAACAGGGGGCGAGAAACAGAGGGGCTGAAACAGAGGGGCTGAAACAGAGGGGCTGAAACAGAGGGCGAGAAACCGAGGGGCTGAAACAGAGGGTGAGAAACAGAGGGGCTGAAACAGAGGGGCTGAAACAGAGGGGCTGAAACAGAGGGGCTAAAACAGAGGGCGAGAAACCGAGGGGTTGAAACAGAGGGCGAGAAACAGAGGGGCTGAAACAGAGGGGCTGAAACAGGGGGCGAGAAACCGAGGGGCTGAATCAGAGGGGCTAAAACAGGGGGCGAGAAACAGAGGGGCTGAAACAGAGGGGCTGAAACAGAGGGGCTGAAATAGAGGGCGAGAAACCGAGGTGCTGAAACAGAGGGTGAGAAACAGAGGGTTGAAACAGAGGGGCTGAAACAGAGGGGCTGAAACAGAGGGGCTAAAACAGAGGGCGAGAAACCGAGGGGTTGAAACAGAGGTCGAGAAACAGAGGGGCTGAAACAGAGGGGCTGAAACAGGGGGCGAGAAACAGAGGGGCTGAATCAGTGGGGCTGAAACAGAGGGCGAGAAACAGAGGGGCTGAAACAGAGGGCGAGAGACAGAGGGGCTGAAACAGAGGGGCTGAAACAGAGGGGCTGAAACAGAGGCGCTGAAACAGAGGGCGAGAAACAGAGGGGCTGAAACAGAGGGGCTGAAACAGAGGGGCTGAAACAGAGGGCGAGAAACAGACGGCGAGAAAAAGAGGGGCTGAAACAGAGGGGCTGAAACAGAGGGCGAGAAATAGAGGGGCTGAAACAGTGGGGCTGAAACAGAGGGGGAGAAAAAGAGGGGCTGAAACTGAGGGGCTGAAACAGAGGGGCTGAAACAGAGGGCGAGAAACACAGGGGCTGAAACAGAGGGGCTGAAACAGAGGGCGAGAAACAGAGGATCTGAAACAGAGGGGCTGAAACAGAGGGCTAGAAACAGAGGGGCTGAAACAGTGGGGCTGAAACAGAGGGCGAGAAACAGAGGGGCTGAAACAGAGGGCGAGAAACAGAGGGGCTGAAACAGTGGGGCTGAAACAGAGGGGGAGAAAAAGAGGGGCTGAAACTGAGGGCGAGAAACACAGGGGCTGAAACAGAGGGGCTGAAACAGAGGGCGAGAAACAGAGGGGCTGAAACAGAGGGCGAGAAACAGAGGGGCTGAAACAGAGGTGCTGAAACTGAGGGGATGAAACAGAGGGTGAGAAACAGAGGGGCTGAAACAGAGGGTGAGAAACAGAGGGGCTGAAACAGAGGGCGAGAAACAGAGGGGCTGAAACAGAGGGGCTGAAACAGAGGGCGTGAAACCGAGGGGCTGAAACAGAGGGCAAGAAACAGAGGGGCTGAACAGAGGGGCTGAAACAGAGGGGCTGAAACAGAGGGGCTGAAACAGAGGGCGAGAAACAGAGGGGCTGAAACAGAGGGCGAGAAACACAGGGGCTGAAACAGAGGGGCTGAAACAGAGGGCGAGAAACAGAGGGGCTGAAACAGAGGGGCTGAAACAGAGGGATAGAAACAGAGGGGCTGAAACAGAGGGCGAGAAACAGAGGGGCTGAAACAGAGGGGCTGAAACAGAGGGCGAGAAACAGAGGGGCTGAAACAGAGGGCGAGAAACACAGGGGCTGAAACAGAGGGGCTGAAACAGAGGGCGAGAAACACAGGGGCTGAAACAGAGGGGCTGAAACAGAGGGCGAGAAACAGAGGGGCTGAAACAGTGGGGCTGAAACAGAGGGGCTGAAACAGAGGGGCTGAAACAGAGGGCGAGAAACAGAGGGGCTGAAACAGTGGGGCTGAAACAGAGGGGGAGAAAAAGAGGGGCTGAAACAGAGGGGCTGATACAGAGGGCGAGAAACACAGGGGCTGAAACAGAGGGGCTGAAACAGAGGGCGAGAAACAGAGGGGCTGAAACAGAGGGCGAGAAACAGAGGGGCTGAAACAGAGGTGCTGAAACAGAGGGGATGAAACAGAGGGTGAGAAACAGAGGGGCTGAAACAGAGGGTGAGAAACAGAGGGGCTGAAACAGAGGGCGAGAAACAGAGGGGCTGAAACAGAGGGGCTGAAACAGAGGGCGTGAAACCGAGGGGCTGAAACAGAGGGCAAGAAACCGAGGGGCTGAACAGAGGGGCTGAAACAGAGGGGCTGAAACAGAGGGGCTGAAACAGAGGGCGAGAAACAGAGGGGCTGAAACAGAGGGCGAGAAACAGAGGGGCTGAAACAGAGGGGCTGAAACAAACGGGCTGAAACAGAGGGGCTGAAACAGAGGGCGAGAAACACAGGGGCTGAAACAGAGGGGCTGAAACTGAGGGCGAGAAACACAGGGGCTGAAACAGAGGGGCTGAAACAGAGGGCGAGAAACAGAGGGGCTGAAACAGAGGGCGAGAAACAGAGGGGCTGAAACAGAGGTGCTGAAACAGAGGGGATGAAACAGAGGGTGAGAAACAGAGGGGCTGAAACAGAGGGTGAGAAACAGAGGGGCTGAAACAGAGGGCGAGAAACAGAGGGGCTGAAACAGAGGGGCTGAAACAGAGGGCGTGAAACCGAGGGGCTGAAACAGAGGGCAAGAAACAGAGGGGCTGAACAGAGGGGCTGAAACAGAGGGGCTGAAACAGAGGGGCTGAAACAGAGGGCGAGAAACAGAGGGGCTGAAACAGAGGGCGAGAAACACAGGGGCTGAAACAGAGGGGCTGAAACAGAGGGCGAGAAACAGAGGGGCTGAAACAGAGGGGCTGAAACAGAGGGATAGAAACAGAGGGGCTGAAACAGAGGGCGAGAAACAGAGGGGCTGAAACAGAGGGGCTGAAACAGAGGGCGAGAAACACAGGGGCTGAAACAGAGGGCGAGAAACACAGGGGCTGAAACAGAGGGGCTGAAACAGAGGGCGAGAAACACAGGGGCTGAAACAGAGGGGCTGAAACAGAGGGCGAGAAACAGAGGGGCTGAAACAGTGGGGCTGAAACAGAGGGGCTGAAACAGAGGGGCTGAAACAGAGGGCGAGAAACAGAGGGGCTGAAACAGTGGGGCTGAAACAGAGGGGGAGAAAAAGAGGGGCTGAAACAGAGGGGCTGATACAGAGGGCGAGAAACACAGGGGCTGAAACAGAGGGGCTGAAACAGAGGGCGAGAAACAGAGGGGCTGAAACAGAGGGCGAGAAACAGAGGGGCTGAAACAGAGGTGCTGAAACAGAGGGGATGAAACAGAGGGTGAGAAACAGAGGGGCTGAAACAGAGGGTGAGAAACAGAGGGGCTGAAACAGAGGGCGAGAAACAGAGGGGCTGAAACAGAGGGGCTGAAACAGAGGGCGTGAAACCGAGGGGCTGAAACAGAGGGCAAGAAACCGAGGGGCTGAACAGAGGGGCTGAAACAGAGGGGCTGAAACAGAGGGGCTGAAACAGAGGGCGAGAAACAGAGGGGCTGAAACAGAGGGCGAGAAACAGAGGGGCTGAAACAGAGGGGCTGAAACAAAGGGGCTGAAACAGAGGGGCTGAAACAGAGGGCGAGAAACCGAGGGCCTGAAACAGTGGGGCTGAAACAGGGGGCGAGAAACAGAGGGCGAGAAACAGAGGGGCTGAAACAGAGGGACTGAAACAGAGGGGCTGAAACAGAGGGGCTGAAACAGAGGGGCTGAAACAGAGGGGCTGAAACAGAGGGCGAGAAAACCGAGGGGCTGAAACAGAGGGTGAGAAATAGAGGGGCTGAAACAGAGGGGCTGAAACAGAGGGGCTGAAACAGAGGGGCTAAAACAGAGGGCGAGAAACCGAGGGGTTGAAACAGAGGGCGAGAAACAGAGGGGCTGAAACAGGGGGGCTGAAACAGGGGGCGAGAAACAGAGGGGCTGAATCAGAGGGGCTGAAACAGGGGGCGAGAAACAGAGGGGCTGAAACAGAGGGGCTGAAACAGAGGGGCTGAAACAGAGGGCGAGAAACAGAGGGGCTGAAACAGAGGGTGAGAAACAGAGGGGCTGAAACGGAGGGGCTGAAACAGAGGGGCTAAAACAGAGGGCGAGAAACCGAGGGGTTGAAACAGAGGGCGAGAACCAGAGGGGCTGAAACAGAGGGGCTGAAACAGGGGGCGAGAAACAGAGGGGCTGAATCAGAGGGGCTGAAACAGAGGGCGAGAAACAGAGGGGCTTAAACAGAGGGCGAGAGACAGAGGGGCTGAAACAGAGGGGCTGAAACAGAGGGGCTGAAACAGAGGGGCTGAAACAGAGGGGCTGAAACAGAGGGCGAGAAACCGAGGGGCTGAAACAGAGGGCGAGAAACAGAGGGGCTGAAACAGAGGGGCTGAAACAGAGGGCGAGAAAAAGAGCGGCTGAAACAGAGGGCGAGAAACAGAGGGGCTGAAACAGTGGGGCTGAAACAGAGGGGGAGAAACAGAGGGGCTGAAACAGAGGGGCTGAAACAGAGGGCGAGAAACACAGGGGCTGAAACAGAGGGGCTGAAACAGAGGGCGAGAAACAGAGGGGCTGAAACAGAGGGGCTGAAACAGAGGGCGAGAAACAGAGGGGCTGAAACAGAGGGCGAGAAACAGAGGGGCTGAAACAGAGGGTGAGAAACAGAGGGGCTGAAACAGAGGGCGAGAAACAGAGGGGCTGAAACAGAGGGCGAGAAACAGAGGGGCTGAAACAGAGCGGCTGAAACAGAGGGCGAGAAACCGAGGGGCTGAAACAGAGGGCGAGAAACCGAGGGGCTGAAACAGAGGGACTGAAACAGAGGTGCTGAAACAGAGGGTATGAAACAGATGGCGAGAAACAGAGGGCGAGAAACAGAAGGGCTGAAACAGAGGGGCTGAAACAGAGGGGCTGAAACAGAGGGGCTGAAACAGGTGGCGAGAAACAGAGGGGCTGAAACAGAGGGGCTGAAACAGAGGGGCTGAAACAGAGGGCGAGAAACCGAGGGGCTGAAACAGAGGGTGAGAAACAGAGGGGCTGAAACAGAGGGGCTGAAACAAAGGGGCTGAAACAGAGGGCGAGAAACAGAGGGGCTGAAACAGAGGGTGAGAAACAGAGGGGCTGAAACAGAGGGGTTGAAACAGAGGGGCTGAAACAGAGGGCGAGAAACCGAGGGGCTGAAACAGAGGGGCTGAAACAGAGGGCGAGAAACAGAGGGGCTGAAACAGAGGGCGAGAATCCGAGGGGCTGAAACAGAGGGGCTGAAACAGAGGGCGAGAAATAGAGGGGCTGAAACAGAGGGGCTGAAACAGAGGGCGAGAAACCGAGGGGCTGAAACAGAGGGGCTGAAACAGAGGGCGAGAAACAGAGGGGCTGAAACAGAGGGCGAGAAACAGAGGGGCTGAAACAGAGGGGCTGAAACAGAGGGCGAGAAACAGAGGGGCTGAAACAGAGGGCGAGAAACCGAGGGGCTGAAACAGAGGGGCTGAAACAGAGGGGCTGAAATAGACGGGCTGAAACAGGGGGCGAGAAACAGCGGGCTGAAACAGAGGGGCTGAAACAGAGGGGCTGAAACAGGGGGCGAGAAACAGAGGGGCTGAAACAGTGGGGCTGAAACAGAGGGTGAGAAACAGAGGGGCTGAAACAGAGGGGCTGAAACAGAGGGGCTGAAACTGAGGGGCTAAAACAGAGGGCGAGAAACCGAGGGGGTGAAACAGAGGGCGAGAAACAGAGGGGCTGAAACAGAGGGGCTGAAACAGGGGACGAGAAACAGAGGGGCTGAAACAGAGGGCGATAGACAGAGGGGCTGAAACAGAGGGGCTGAAACAAAGGGGCTGAAACAGAGGGGCTGAAACAGAGGCGCTGAAACAGAGGGCGAGAAACCGAGGGGCTGAAACAGAGGGCGAGGAACAGAGGGGCTGAAACAGAGGGGCTGAAACAGGGGGCGAGAAACAGAGGGGCTGAAACAGAGGGCGAGAGACAGAGGGGCTGAAACAGAGGGGCTGAAACAAAGGGGCTGAAACAGAGGGGCTGAAACAGAGGCGCTGAAACCGAGGGCGAGAAACCGAGGGGCTGAAACAGAGGGCGAGGAACAGAGGGGCTGAAAAAGTGGGGCTGAAACAGAGGGCGAGAAAAAGAGGGGCTGAAACAGAGGGGATGAAACAGAGGGCGAGAAACAGAGGGGCTGAAACAGTGGGGCTGAAACAGAGGGCGAGAAAAAGAGGGGCTGAAACAGAGGGGCTGAAACAGAGGGGCTGAAACAGAGGGGCTGAAAGAGAGGGCGAGAAAAAGAGGGGCTGAAACAGAGGGGCTGAAACAGAGGGGCTGAAACAGAGGGCGAGAAACAGAGGGGCTGAAGCAGAGGGGCTGAAACAGAGGGCGACACACCGAGGGGCTGAAACAGAGGAAGAGAAACAGAGGGGCTGAAACAGAGGGGCTGAAACAGAGGGTGACAAACAGAGGGGCTGAAACAGAGGGCGAGAAACAGAGGGGCTGAAACAGAGGGCGAGAAACAGAGGGGTTGAAACAGAGGGGCTGAAACAGAGGGCGAGAAACAGAGGGGCTGAAACAGAGGGGCTGAAACAGAGGGCGAGAAACCGAGGGGCTGAACAGAGGGGCTGAAACAGAGGGGCTGAAACAGAGGGGCTGAAACAGAGGGCGAGAAACAGAGGGGCTGAAACAGAGGGCGAGAAACAGAGGGGCTGAAACAGAGGGGCTGAAACAGAGGGCGAGAAAAAGAGGGGCTGAAACAGAGGGGATGAAACAGAGGGCGAGAAACAGAGGGGCTGAAACAGTTGGGCTGAAACAGAGGGCGAGAAAAAGAGGGGCTGAAACAGAGGGGCTGAAACAGAGGGGCTGAAACAGAGCGGCTGAAAGAGAGGGCGAGAAAAAGAGGGGCTGAAACAGAGGGGCTGAAACAGAGGGGCTGAAACAGAGGGCGAGAAACAGAGGGGCTGAAGCAGAGGGGCTGAAACAGAGGGCGACAAACCGAGTGGCTGAAACAGAGTAAGAGAAACAGAGGGGCTGAAACAGAGGGGCTGAAACAGAGGGGCTGAAACAGAGGGTGACAAACAGGGGGGCTGAAACAGAGGGCGAGAAACAGAGGGGCTGAAACAGAGGGCGAGAAACAGAGGGGCTGAAACAGAGGGGCTGAAACAGAGTGCGAGAAACAGAGGGGCTGAAACAGAGGGGATGAAACAGAGGGCGAGAAACCGAGGGGCTGAACAGAGGGGCTGAAACAGAGGGGCTGAAACAGAGGGGCTGAAACAGAGGGCGAGAAACAGAGGGGCTGAAACAGAGGGCGAGAAACAGAGGAGCTGAAACAGTGGTGCTGAAACAGAGGGGCTGAAACAGAGCGGCTGAAACAGAGGGCGAGAAACCGAGGGGCTGAAACAGTGGGGCTGAAACAGGGGGCTGAAACAGAGGGCGTGAAACAGAGGGGCCGAAACAGATTGGCTGAAACAGAGGGGCTGAAACAGAGGGCTAGAAACAGAGGTGCTGAAACAGAGGGGCTGAAACAGAGGGGCTGGAACAGAGGGGCTGAAACAGAGGGGCTGAAACAGAGGGGCTGAAACAGAGGGCGAGAAACAGAGGGCGAGAAACAGAGGGGCTGAAACAGAGGGCGAGAAACAGAGGGGCTGAAACAGAGGGGCTGAAACAGAAGGGCTGAAACAGAGGTGCTGAAACAGAGGGCGAGAAACAGAGGGGCTGAAACAGAGGGCGAGAATCCGAAGGGCTGAAACAGAGGGGCTGAAACAGAGGGGCTGAAACAGAGGGGCTGAAACAGAGGGCGAGAAACAGAGGGGCTGAAACAGAGGGGCTGAAACACAGGGGCTGAAACAGAGGGGCTGAAACAGGGGGCGAGAAACAGAGGGGCTGAAACAGAGGGGCTGAAACAGAGGGGCTGAAACAGAGGGCGAGAAACAGAAGGGCTGAAACAGTGGGGCTGAAACAGAGGGCGAGAAACCGAGGGGCTGATACAGAGGGGCTGAAACAGAGGGGCTGAAACAGAGGGCGAGAAACCAAGGGGCTGAAACAGAGGGTGAGAAACAGAGGGGCTGAAACAGAGGGGCTAAAACAGAGGGCGAGAAACCGAGGGGTTGAAACAGAGGGCGAGAAACAGAGGGGCTGAAACAGAGGGTCTGAAACAGGGGGCGAGAAACAGAGGGGCTGAATCAGAGGGGCTGAAACAGGGGGCGAGAAATAGAGGGGCTGAAACAGAGGGCGAGAGACAGAGGAGCTGAAATAAAGGGGCTGAAACAGAGGGGCTGAAACAGAGGCGCTGAAACACAGGGCGAGAAAGCGAGGGGCTGAAACAGAGGGCGAGGAACAGAGGGGCTGAAACAGAGGGGCTGAAACAGAGGGCGAGAAAAAGAGGGGCTGAAACAGAGGGGATGAAACAGAGGGCGAGAAACAGAGGGGCTGAAACAGTGGGGCTGAAACAGAGGGCGAGAAAAAGAGGGGCTGAAACAGAGGGTCTGAAACAGAGGGGCTGAAACAGAGGGGCTGAAAGAGAGGGCGAGAAAAAGAGGGGCTGAAGCAGAGGGGCTGAAACAGAGGGCGACAAACCGAGGGGCTGAAACAGAGGAAGAGAAACAGAGGGGCTGAAACAGAGGGGCTGAAACAGAGGGTGAGAAACAGAGGGGCTGAAACAGAGGGCGAGAAACAGAGGGTGAGAAACAGAGGGGCTGAAACAGAGGGGCTGAAACAGAGGGCGAGAAACAGAGGGGCTGAAACAGAGGGGCTGAAACAGAGGGCGAGAAACCGAGGGGCTGAACAGAGGGGCTGAAACAGAGGGGCTGAAACAGAGGGGCTGAAACAGAGGGCGAGAAACAGAGGGGCTGAAACAGAGGGCGAGAAACAGAGGGGCTGAAACAGAGGGGCTGAAACAGAGGGGCTGAAACAGAGGGCGAGAAACCGAGGGGCTGAAACAGTGGGGCTGAAACAGGGGGCGAGAAACAGAGGGCGAGAAACAGAGGGGCCGAAACAGATTGGCTGAAACAGAGGGGCTGAAACAGAGGGCTAGAATCAGAGGGGCTGAAACAGAGGGGCTGAAACAGGGGGCGAGAAACAGGGGGCGAGAAACAGGGGGCGAGAAACAGGGGGGCTGAAGCAGAGGGCGAGAAACAGAGGGGCTGAAACAGAGGGGCTGAAACAGAGGGGCTGAAACAGAGGGCGAGAAACAGAGGGGCTGAAACAGAGGGCGAGAAACAGAGAGGCTGAAACAGAGGGCGAGAAACAGAGGGGCTGAAACAGAGGGCGAGAAACCGAGGGGCTGAAACAGAGGGGCTGAAACAGAGGTGCTGAAACAGAGGGTATGAAACAGACGGCGAGAAACAGAGGGGCTGAAACAGAGGGGCTGAAACAGAAGGGCTGAAACAGAGGGCGAGAAACAGACGGGCTGAAACAGAGGGCGAGAAACAGAGGGTGAGAAACAGAGGGGCTGAAACAGAGGGGCTGAAACAGAGGGCGAGAAACAGAGGGGCTGAAACAGAGGGGCTGAAACAGAGGGGCTGAAACAGAGGGCGAGAAACAGAGGGGCTGAAGCAGAGGGGCTGAAACAGAGGGCGACAAACCGAGGGGTTGAAACAGAGGGTGAGAAACAGAGGGGCTGAACAGAGGGGCTGAAACAGAGGGGCTGAAACAGAGGGGCTGAAACAGAGGGCGAGAAACAGAGGGGCTGAAACAGAGGGCGAGAAACAGAGGGGCTGAAACAGAGGGGCTGAAACAAAGGGGCTGAAACAGAGGGCGAGAAACCGAGGGGCTGAAACAGTGGGGCTGAAACAGGGGGCGAGAAACAGAGGGCGAGAAACAGAGGGGCTGAAACAGATTGGCTGAAACAGAGGGGCTGAAACAGAGGGCTAGAATCAGAGGGGCTGAAACAGAGGGGCTGAAACAGGGGGCGAGAAACAGGGGGCGAGAAACAGGGGGCGAGAAACAGGGGGGCTGAAGCAGAGGGCGAGAAACAGAGGGGCTGAAACAGAGGGGCTGAAACAGAGGGGCTGAAACAGAGGGCGAGAAACAGAGGGGCTGAAACAGCGGGCGTGAAACAGAGAGGCTGAAACAGAGGGTGAGAAACAGAGGGGCTGAAACAGAGGGCGAGAAACCGAGGGGCTGAAACAGAGGGGCTGAAACAGAGGTGCTGAAACAGAGGGTATGAAACAGACGGCGAGAAACAGAGGGCGAGAAACAGAGGGCGAGAAACAGAGGGACTGAAACAGAGGGGCTGAAACAGAAGGGCAGAAACAGAGGGCGAGAAACAGAGGGGCTGAAACAGAGTGACTGAAACAGAGGGCGAGAAACAGAGGGCGAGAAACAGAGGGGCTGAAACAGAGGGGCTGAAACAGTGGGGCTGAAACAGGGGGCGAGAAACAGAGGGCGAGAAACAGAGGGGCCGAAACAGATTGGCTGAAACAGAGGGGCTGAAACAGAGGGCTAGAATCAGAGGGGCTGAAACAGAGGGGCTGAAACAGAGGGCGACAAACCGAGGGGCTGAAACAGAGGGTGAGAAACAGAGGGGCTGAACAGAGGGGCTGAAACAGAGGGGCTGAAACAGAGGGGCTGAAACAGAGGGCGAGAAACAGAGGGGCTGAAACAGAGGGCGAGAAACAGAGGGGCTGAAACAGAGGGGCTGAAACAAAGGGGCTGAAACAGAGGGCGAGAAACAGAGGGGCTGAAACAGAGGAGCTGAAACAGGGGGCGAGAAACAGAGGGGCTGAAACAGAGGGGCTGAAACAGGGGGCGAGAAACAGGGGGCGAGAAACAGGGGCGCTGAAACAGAGGGGCTGAAACAGAGGGGCTGAAACAGAGGGCGAGAAACAGAGGGGCTGAAACAGAGGGCGAGAAACAGAAGGGCTTAAACAGAGGGGCTGAAACAGAGGGGATGAAACAGAGGGGCTGAAACAGAGGGCGAGAAACCGAGGGGCTGAAACAGAGGGCGAGAAACCGAGTGGCTGAAACAGAGGGGCTGAAACAGAGGGGCTGAAACAGAGGGCGAGAAACCGAGGGGCTGAAACAGAGGGGATGAAACAGAGGGCGAGAAACCGAGGGGCTGAAACAGAGGGCGAGAAACCGAGTGGCTGAAACAGAGGGGCTGAAACAGAGGGGCTGAAACAGAGGGCGAGAAACCGAGGGGCTGAAACAGAGGGTGAGAAACAGAGGGGCTGAAAAAGAGGGGCTGAAACAGAAGGCGAGAAACAGAGGGGCTGAAACAGAGCGGCTGAAACAGAGGGGCTGAAACAGAGGGGCTGAAACAGAGGGCGAGAAACAGAGGGGCTGAAACAGAGGGCGAGAAACAGAGGGGCTGAAACAGAGGGGCTGAAACAGAGGGGCTGAAACAGAGGGCGAGAAACCGAGGGGCTGAAACAGAGGGCGAGAAACCGAGGGGCTGAACAGAGGGGCTGAAACAGAGGGGCTGAAACAGAGGGCGAGAAACAGAGGGGTTGAAACAGAGGGCGAGAAACAGAGGGGCTGAAACAGAGGGGTTGAAACAGAGGGGCTGAAACAGAGGGGCTGAAACAGAGGGCGAGAAACGGAGGGGCTGAAACAGAGGGGCTGAAACAGGGGGCGAGAAACAGAGGGCGAGAAACAGAGGGGCTGAAACAGAGGGGCTGAAACAGAGGGGCTGAAATAGAGGGGCTGAAACAGAGGGCTGGAAACAGAGGGGCTGAAACAGAGGGGCTGAAACAGAGGAGCTGAAACAGAGGTCGAGAAACAGAGGGGCTGAAACAGAGGGGCTGAAACAGAGGGCGAGAACCAGAGGGCGAGAAACAGAGGGGCTGAAACAGAGGGCGAGAAACAGAGGGGCTGAAACAGAGGAGCTGAAACAGGGGGCGAGAAACAGAGGGGCTGAAACAGAGGGGCTGAAACAGGGGGCGAGAAACAGGGGGCGAGAAACAGGGGCGCTGAAACAGAGGGGCTGAAACAGAGGGGCTGAAACAGAGGGCGAGAAACAGAGGGGCTGAAACAGAGGGCGAGAAACAGAAGGGCTTAAACAGAGGGGCTGAAACAGAGGGGCTGAAACAGAGGGCGAGAAACCGAGGGGCTGAAACAGACGGGCTGAAACAGAGGGCGAGAAACCGAGGGGCTGAAACAGAGGGCGAGAAACCGAGTGGCTGAAACAGAGGGGCTGAAACAGAGGGGATGAAACAGAGGGGCTGAAACAGAGGGGCTGAAACAGAAGGCGAGAAACAGAGAGCGAGAAACAGACGGCGAGAAACAGAGGGGCTGAAACAGTGGGGCTGAAACAGAAGGGCTGAAACAGAGGGGCTGAAACAGAGGGCGACAAACAGAGGGGCTGAATCAAATGGCGAGAAACAGAGGGACTGAAACAGAGGGGCTGAAACAGGGGGCGAGAAACAGAGGGGCTGAAACAGAGGGCGAGAAACCGAGGGGCTGAAACAGAGGGGCTGAAACAGAGGGGCTGAAACAGAGGGCGAGAAACAGAAGGGCTGAAACAGAGGGGCTGAAACAGAGGGGCTGAAACAGAGGGGCTGAAACTGAGGGCGAGAAACAGAGGGCGAGAAACAGAGGGAATGAAACAGTGGGGCTGAAACATAGGGCGAGAAACCGAGGGGCTGAAACAGAGGGGCTGAAACAGAGGGGCTGAAACAGAGGGCGTGAAACCGAGGGGCTGAAACAGAGTGCGAGAAACAGAGGGGCTGAAACAGAGGGGCTGAAACAGAGGGCGAGACACCGAGGGTCTGAAACAGAGGGGCTGAAACAGAGGGCGAGAAACAGAGGGGCTGAAACAGAGGTGCTGAAACAGAGGGCGAGAAGCAGAGGGGCTGAAACAGTGGGTGAGAATAAGTGGGGCTGAAACAGAGGCGCTGAAACAGAGGGGCAGAACCAGAGGGCGAGATACAGAGGGGCTGAAACAGAGGGCGAGAAACAGAGGGGCTGAAACAGAGGGTGAGAAACAGAGGGGCTGAAACAGAGGGGCTGAAACAGAGGGCGAGAAACAGAGGGGCTGAAACAGAGGGCGAGAAACAGTGGGGCTGAAACAGAGGGGCTGAAACAGAGGGGCTGAAACAGAGGGGCTGAAACAGAGGGCGAGAAACCGAGGGCCTGAAACAGAGGGCGAGAAACAGAGGGGCTGAAACAGAGGGGCTGAAACAGAGGGGCTGAAACAGAGGGCGAGAAACAGAGGGGCTGAAACAGAGGGGCTGAAACAGACGGTGAGAAACAGAGGGCTGAAACAGAGGGGCTGAAACAGAGGGGCTGATACAGAGGGGCTGAAACAGAGGGGGAGAAACCGAGGGGCTGAAACAGAGTGGCTGAAACAGAGGGCGAGAAACAGAGCGGCTGAAACAGAGGGCGAGAAACCGAGGGGCTGAAACCGAGGGGCTGAAACAGAGGGGCTGAAACAGAGAGGCTGAAACAGAAGGCGAGAAACAGAGGGCGAGAAACAGAGGGCGAGAGACAGAGGGGCTGAAACAGAGGTGCTGAAACAGAAGGGCTGAAACAGAGGGGCTGAAACAGAGGGCGAGAAATCGAGGGGCTGAAACAGAGGTGCTGAAACAGAGGGGCTGAAACAGAGGGCGAGAATCAGAGGGCGAGAAACAGAGGGTCTGAAACAGAGGGCGAGAAACAGAGGGGCTGAAACAGAGGGGCTGAAACAGAGGGGCTGAAACAGAGGGGATTAAACAGAGGGCGAGAAACAGAAGGGCTGAAACAGTGGGGCTGAAACAGAGGGGCTGAAACAGAGTGCGAGAAACCGAGGGGCTGAAACAGAGGGCGAGAAACAGAGAGGCTGAAACAGAGGGGCTGAAACAGAGGGGCTGAAACAGAGGGCGAGAAACAGAGGGGCTGAAACAGAGGGCGAGAAACAGAGGGGCTGAAACAGAGGGGCTGAAACAGAGGGGCTGAAACAGAGGGCGAGAAACCGAGGGGCTGAAACAGAGGGCGAGAAACAGAGGGGCTGAAACAGAGGGGCTCAAACAGAGCGGCTGAAGCAGAGGGCGAGAAACAGAGGGGCTGAATAAGAGGGCGAGAAACAGAGGGGCTGAAACAGAGGAGCTGAAACAGAGGGGCTGAAACAGAGGGCGAGAAACCGAGGGGCTGAAACAGAGGGCGAGAAACAGTGGGGCTGAAAAAGAGGGGCTGAAACAGAGGGGCTGAAACAGAGGGTGAGAAGAAGAGGGGCTGAAACAGAGGGGCTGAAACAGAGGGCGAGAAGCAGAGGGGCTGAAACAGTGGGTGAGAAAAAGAGGGGCTGAAACAGAAGAGCTGAAACAGAGGGGCTGAAACAGAGGGCGAGAAACAGAGGGGCTGAAACAGAGGGCAAGAAACCGAGGGGCTGAAACAGAGGGCGAGAAACAGAGGGGCTGAAACAGAGGAGCTGAAACAGAGTGCGAGAAACAGAGGGGCTGGAACAGAGGGCGAGAAACAGAGGGGCTGAAACAGAGGGACTGAAACAGAGGGCGAGAAACAGAGGGGCTGAAACAGAGGGCGAGAAACAGTGTGGCTGAAACAGAGGGGCTGAAACAGAGGGCGAGAAACCGAGGGGCTGAAACAGAGGGCGAGAAACAGAGGGGCTGAAACAGAGGGGCTGAAACAGAGGGGCTGAAACAGAGGGGCTGAAACAGAGGGCCAGGAAAAAAGGGTTGAAACAGAGGGGCTGAAACAGAGGGCGAGAAACAGAGTGCTGAAACAGAGGGGCTGAAACAGAGGGGCTGAAACAGAGGGCGAGAAACAGAGGGCGAGAAACAGAGGGGCTGAGACAGAGGGCGAGAAACCGAGGGGCTGAAACAGAGCGCGAGAAACAGAGGGGCTGAAACAGAGGGGCTCAAACAGAGCGGCTGAAACAGAGGGCGAGAAACAGAGGGGCTGAAAAAGAGGGGCTGAAACAGAAGGCGAGAAACAGAGGGGCTGAAACAGTGGGGCTGAAACAGAGGGGCTGAAACAGAGGGGCTGAAACAGAGGGCGAGAAACAGAGGGGCTGAAACAGAGGGCGAGAAACAGAGGGGCTGAAACAGAGGGGCTGAAACAGAGGGGCTGAAACAGAGGGAGAGAAACCGAGGGGCTGAAACGGAGGGCGAGAAACCGAGGGGCTGAACAGAGGGGCTGAAACAGAGGGGCTGAAACAGTGGGCGAGAAACAGAGGGGTTGAAACAGAGGGCGAGAAACAGAGGGGCTGAAACAGAGGGGTTGAAACAGAGGGGCTGAAACAGAGGGGCTGAAACAGAGGGGGAGAAACGGAGGGGCTGAAACAGAGGGGCTGAAACAGGGGGCGAGAAACAGAGGGCGAGAAACAGAGGGGCTGAAACAGAGGGGCTGAAACAGAGGGGCTGAAATAGAGGGGCTGAAGCAGAGGGCTAGAAACAGAGGGGCTGAAACAGAGGGGCTGAAACAGAGGAGCTGAAACAGAGGTCGAGAAACAGAGGGGCTGAAACAGAGGGGCTGAAACAGGGGGAGAGAAACAGAGGGGCTGAAACAGAGGGGCTGAAACAGGGGGCGAGAAACAGGGGGCGAGAAACAGGGGCGCTGAAACAGAGGGGCTGAAACAGAGGAGCTGAAACAGGGGGCGAGAAACAGAGGGGCTGAAACAGAGGGGCTGAAACAGGGGGCGAGAAACAGGGGGCGAGAAACAGGGGCGCTGAAACAGAGGGGCTGAAACAGAGGGGCTGAAACAGAGGGCGAGAAACAGAGGGGCTGAAACAGAGGGCGAGAAACAGAAGGGCTTAAACAGAGGGGCTGAAACAGAGGGGATGAAACAGAGGGGCTGAAACAGAGGGCGAGAAACCGAGGGGCTGAAACAGAGGGCGAGAAACCGAGTGGCTGAAACAGAGGGGCTGAAACAGAGGGGCTGAAACAGAGGGCGAGAAACCGAGGGGCTGAAACAGAGGGGCTGAAACAGAGGGCGAGAAACCGAGGGGCTGAAACAGAGGGCGAGAAACCGAGTGGCTGAAACAGAGGGGCTGAAACAGAGGGGCTGAAACAGAGGGCGAGAAACCGAGGGGCTGAAACAGAGGGTGAGAAACAGAGGGGCTGAAAAAGAGGGGCTGAAACAGAAGGCGAGAAACAGAGGGGCTGAAACAGAGCGGCTGAAACAGAGGGGCTGAAACAGAGGGGCTGAAACAGAGGGCGAGAAACAGAGGGGCTGAAACAGAGGGCGAGAAACAGAGGGGCTGAAACAGAGGGGCTGAAACAGAGGGGCTGAAACAGAGGGCGAGAAACCGAGGGGCTGAAACAGAGGGCGAGAAACCGATGGGCTGAACAGAGGGGCTGAAACAGAGGGGCTGAAACAGAGGGCGAGAAACAGAGGGGTTGAAACAGAGGGCGAGAAACAGAGGGGCTGAAACAGAGGGGTTGAAACAGAGGGGCTGAAACAGAGGGGCTGAAACAGAGGGCGAGAAACGGAGGGGCTGAAACAGAGGGGCTGAAACAGGGGGCGAGAAACAGAGGGCGAGAAACAGAGGGGCTGAAACAGAGGGGCTGAAACAGAGGGGCTGAAATAGAGGGGCTGAAACAGAGGGCTAGAAACAGAGGGGCTGAAACAGAGGGGCTGAAACAGAGGAGCTGAAACAGAGGTCGAGAAACAGAGGGGCTGAAACAGAGGGGCTGAAACAGAGGGCGAGAACCAGAGGGCGAGAAACAGAGGGGCTGAAACAGAGGGCGAGAAACAGAGGGGCTGAAACAGAGGAGCTGAAACAGGGGGCGAGAAACAGAGGGGCTGAAACAGAGGGGCTGAAACAGGGGGCGAGAAACAGGGGGCGAGAAACAGGGGCGCTGAAACAGAGGGGCTGAAACAGAGGGGCTGAAACAGAGGGCGAGAAACAGAGGGGCTGAAACAGAGGGCGAGAAACAGAAGGGCTTAAACAGAGGGGCTGAAACAGAGGGGCTGAAACAGAGGGCGAGAAACCGAGGGGCTGAAACAGAGGGGCTGAAACAGAGGGCGAGAAACCGAGGGGCTGAAACAGAGGGGCTGAAACAGAGGGCGAGAAACCGAGGGGCTGAAACAGAGGGCGAGAAACCGAGTGGCTGAAACAGAGGGGCTGAAACAGAGGGGATGAAACAGAGGGGCTGAAACAGAGGGGCTGAAACAGAAGGCGAGAAACAGAGAGCGAGAAACAGACGGCGAGAAACAGAGGGGCTGAAACAGTGGGGCTGAAACAGAAGGGCTGAAACAGAGGGGCTGAAACAGAGGGCGACAAACAGAGGGGCTGAAACAGATGGCGAGAAACAGAGGGACTGAAACAGAGGGCGAGAAACCGAGGGGCTGAAACAGAGGGGCTGAAACAGAGGGGCTGAAACAGAGGGCGAGAAACAGAAGGGCTGAAACAGAGGGGCTGAAACAGAGGGGCTGAAACAGAGGGGCTGAAACTGAGGGCGAGAAACAGAGGGCGAGAAACAGAGGGAATGAAACAGTGGGGCTGAAACAGAGGGCGAGAAACCGAGGGGCTGAAACAGAGGGGCTGAAACAGAGGGGCTGAAACAGAGGGCGAGAAACCGAGGGGCTGAAACAGAGTGCGAGAAACAGAGGGGCTGAAACAGAGGGGCTGAAACAGAGGGCGAGACACCGAGGGTCTGAAACAGAGGGGCTGAAACAGAGGGCGAGAAACAGAGGGGCTGAAACAGAGGTGCTGAAACAGAGGGCGAGAAGCAGAGGGGCTGAAACAGTGGGTGAGAATAAGTGGGGCTGAAACAGAGGCGCTGAAACAGAGGGGCAGAACCAGAGGGCGAGATACAGAGGGGCTGAAACAGAGGGCGAGAAACAGAGGGGCTGAAACAGAGGGTGAGAAACAGAGGGGCTGAAACAGAGGGGCTGAAACAGAGGGCGAGAAACAGAGGGGCTGAAACAGAGGGCGAGAAACAGTGGGGCTGAAACAGAGGGGCTGAAACAGAGGGGCTGAAACAGAGGGCGAGAAACAGAGGGGCTGAAACAGAGGGGCTGAAACAGAGGGGCTGAAACAGAGGGGCTGAAACAGAGGGCGAGAAACAGAGGGCGAGAAACAGAGGGGCTGAAACAGAGGGCGAGAAACAGAGGGGCTGAAACAGAGGGGCTGAAACATGGGGCGAGAAACAGAGGGGCTGAAAGAGAGGGGCTGAAACAGGGGGCGAGAAACAGGGGGCGAGAAACAGAGGGGCGGAAACAGAGGGCGAGAAACAGAGGGGCTGAAACAGTGGGGCTGAAACAGAGGGCGAGAAAAAGAGGGGCTGAAACAGAGGGGCTGAAACAGAGGGGCTGAAAGAGAGGGCGAGAAAAAGAGGGGCTGAAACAGAGGGGCTGAAACAGAGCGGCTGAAACAGAGGGCGAGAAACAGAGGGGCTGAAACAGAGGGGCTGAAACAGAGGGCGAGAAACAGAGGGGCTGAAACAGAGGGGCTGAAACAGCGGGGCTGAAACAGAGGGCGAGAAACAGAGGGGCTGAAACAGAGGGGCTGAAACAGAGGGGCTGAAACAGAGGGCAAGAAACAGAGGGCGAGAAACAGAGGGGCTGAAACAGAGGGCGAGAAACAGAGGGGCTGAAACAGAGGGGCTGAAACAGGGGGCGAGAAACAGGGGGGCTGAAACAGAGGGGCTGAAACATGGGGCGAGAAACAGAGGGGCTGAAACAGAGGGGCTGAAACAGGGGGCGAGAAACAGGGGGCGAGAAACAGAGGGGCTGAAACAGAGGGCGAGAAACAGAGGGGCTGAAACAGTGGGGCTGAAACAGAGGGCGTGAAAAAGAGGGGCTGAAACAGAGGGGCTGAAACAGAGGGGCTGAAAGAGAGGGCGAGAAAAAGAGGGGCTGAAACAGAGGGGCTGAAACAGAGGGGCTGAAACAGAGGGCGAGAAACAGAGGGGCTGAAACAGAGGGGCTGAAACAGAGGGCGAGAAACCGAGGGGCTGAACAGAGGGGCTGAAACAGAGGGGCTGAAACAGAGGGGCTGAAACAGAGGGGCTGAAATAGAGGGGCTGAAACAGAGGGCGAGAAACAGAGGGGCTGAACAGAGGGGCTGAAACAGAGGGCGAGAAGAAGAGGGGCTGAAACAGAGGGGCTGAAACAGAGGGGCTGAAAGAGAGGGCGAGAAAAAGAGGGGCTGAAACAGAGGGGCTGAAACAGAGGGGCTGAAACAGAGGGCGAGAAACAGAGGGGCTGAAACAGAGGGGCTGAAACAGAGGGCGAGAATCCGAGGGCGAGAAACAGAGGGGCTGAAACAGAGGGGCTGAAACAGAGGGTGAGAAACAGAGGGGCTGAAACAGAGGGCGAGAAACAGAGGGGCTGAAACAGAGGGCGAGAAACAGAGGGGCTGAAACAGAGGGGCTGAAACAGGGGGCGAGAAACAGTGGGCGAGAAACAGAGGGGCTGAAACAGAGGGGCTGAAACAGAGGGCCTGAAACTGAGGGCTAGAAACAGAGGGGCTGAAACAGAGGGGCTGAAACAGCGGGGCTGAAACAGAGGGCGAGAAACAGAGGGGCTGAAACAGAGGGGCTGAAACAGAGGGGCTGAAACAGAGGGGCTGAAACAGAGGGCGAGAAACAGAGGGCGAGAAACAGAGGGGCTGAAACAGAGGGCGAGAAACAGAGGGGCTGAAACATGGGGCGAGAAACAGAGGGGCTGAAAGAGAGGGGCTGAAACAGGGGGCGAGAAACAGGGGGCGAGAAACAGAGGGGCGGAAACAGAGGGCGAGAAACAGAGGGGCTGAAACAGTGGGGCTGAAACAGAGGGCGAGAAAAAGAGGGGCTGAAACAGAGGGGCTGAAACAGAGGGGCTGAAACAGAGGGCGAGAAACAGAGGGCGAGAAACAGAGGGGCTGAAACAGAGGGCGAGAAACAGATGGGCTGAAACAGAGGGGCTGAAACAGGGGGCGAGAAACAGGGGGGCTGAAACAGAGGGGCTGAAACATGGGGCGAGAAACAGAGGGGCTGAAACAGAGGGGCTGAAACAGGGGGCGAGAAACAGGGGGCGAGAAACAGAGGGGCTGAAACAGAGGGCGAGAAACAGAGGGGCTGAAACAGTGGGGCTGAAACAGAGGGCGAGAAACAGAGGGTCTGAAACAGAGGGCGAGAAACCGAGGGGCTGAAACAGAGGGCGAGAAACCGAGGGGCTGAACAGAGGGGCTGAAACAGAGGGGCTGAAAGAGAGGGCGAGAAAAAGAGGGGCTGAAACAGAGGGGCTGAAACAGAGGGGCTGAAACAGAGGGCGAGAAACAGAGGGTCTGAAACAGAGGGCGAGAAACCGAGGGGCTGAAACAGAGGGCGAGAAACCGAGGGGCTGAACAGAGAGCTGAAACAGAGGGGCTGAAACAGAGGGGCTGAAACAGAGGGGCTGAAATAGAGGGGCTGAAACAGAGGGCGAGAAACAGAGGGCGAGAAACAGAGGGGCTGAAACAGAGGGCGAGAAACAGAGGGGCTGAAACAGAGGGGCTGAAACAGGGGGCGAGAAACAGAGGGGCTGAAACAGAGGGGCTGAAACAGAGGGGCTGAAACAGGGGGCGAGAAACAGAGGGGCTGAAACAGAGGGGCTGAAACAGAGGGCGAGAAACAGAAGGGCTGAAACAGAGGGGTTGAAACAGGGGCGAGAAACAGAGGGGCTGAATCAGAGGGGCTGAAACAGAGGGGCTGAAACAGAGGGCGAGAAACCGAGGGGCTGAAACAGAGGGTGAGAAACAGAGGGGCTGAAACAGAGGGGCTGAAACAGAGGGGCTGAAACAGAGGGGCTAAAACAGAGGTCGAGAAACCGAGGGATTGAAACAGAGGGCGAGAAACAGAGGGGCTGAAACAGAGGGGCTGAAACAGAGGGCGAGAAACAGAGGGGCTGAATCAGAGGGGCTGAAACAGGGAGCGAGAAACAGAGGTGCTGAAACAGAGGGCGAGAGACAGAGGGGCTGAAACAGAGGGGCTGAAAGAGAGGGGCTGAAACAGAGGCGCTGAAACAGAGGGCGAGAAACCGAGGGGCTGAAACAGAGTGGCTGAAACAGAGGGGCTGCAACAGAGGGCGAGAAAAAGAGGGGCTGAAACAGAGGGGCTGAAACAGAGGGCGAGAAACAGAGGGGCTGAAACAGTGGGGCTGAAACAGAGGGCGAGAAAAATAGGGGCTGAAACATAGGGGCTGAAACAGAGGGGCTGAAACAGAGGGGCTGAAAGAGAGGGCGAGAAAAAGAGGGGCTGAAACAGAGGGGCTGAAACAGAAGGGCTGAAACAGAGGGCGAGAAACAGAGGGGCTGAAACAGAGGGCGAGAATCCGAGGGGCTGAAACAGAGGGCGAGAAACAGAGGGGCTGAAACAGAGGGGCTGAAACAGAGGGTGAGAAACAGAGGGGCTGAAACAGAGGGCGAGAAACAGAGGGGCTGAAAACGAGTGCGAGAAACATAGGTGCTGAAACAGAGGGGCTGAAACAGAGGGCGAGAAACAGAGGGGATGAAACAGAAGGCGAGAAACAGAGGGCGAGAAACAGAGGGGCTGAAACAGAGTGGCTAAAACAGAAGGGCTGAAACAGAGGGGCTGAAACAGAGGGCGAGAAACAGAGGAGCTGAAACAGAGGGCGAGAAACCGAGGGTCTGAAACAGAGTGGCTGAAACAGAGGGGCTGAAACAGAGGGGCTGAAACTGAGGGCGAGAAACAGAGGGCCAGAAACAGAAGGGCTGAAACAGAGGGCGAGAAACATAGTGGCTGAAACAGAGGGGCTGAAACAGTGGGCGAGAAACAGAGGGGCTGAAACAGAGGGCGAGAAACAGAGGGGCTGAAACAGAGGGGCTGAAACAGAGGGGCTGAAACAGGGGGCGAGAAACAGAGGGGCTGAAACAGAGGGGCTGAAACAGAGGGGCTTAAACAGAGGGGCTGAAACAGGGGGCGAGAAAAAGAGGGCGAGAAACAGAGGGGCTGAAACAGAGGGGCTGAAACAGAGGGCGAGAAACAGAAGGGCTGAAACAGTGGGGCTGAAACAGAGGGTGTGAAACCGAGGGGTGAAACAGAGGGGCTGAAACAGAGGGGCTGAAACAGAGGGCGAGAAACCGAGGGGCTCAAACAGAGGGTGAGAAACAGAGGGGCTGAAACAGAGGGGCTGAAACAGAGGGGCTGAAACAGAGGCGCTAAAACAGAGGGCGAGAAACCGAGGGGTTGAAACAGAGGGCGAGAAACAGAGGGGCTGAAACAGAGGGGCTGAAACAGAGGGGCTGAAACAGAGGGCGAGAAACAGAGGGGCTGAAACAGAGGGCGAGAAACAGAGGGGCTGAAACAGAGGGGCTGAAACAGAGGGGCTGAAACAGAGGGCGAGAAACCGAGGGGCTGAAACAGAGGGCGAGAAACAGAGGTGCTGAAACAGAGGGGCTCAAACAGAGGGGCTGAAACAGATGGCGAGAAACAGAGGGGCTGAATAAGAGGGCGAGAAACAGAGGGGCTGAATCAGAGGAGCTGAAACAGAGGGGCTGAAACAGAGGGCGAGAAACCGAGGGGCTGAAACAGAGGGGCTGAAACAGAGGAGCTGAAACAGAGGGGCTGAAACACAGGGCGAGAAACAGAGGGGCTGAAACAGTGGGGCTGAAACAGAGGGCGAGAAAAATAGGGGCTGAAACATAGGGGCTTAAACAGACGGGCTGAAACAGAGGGGCTGAAAGAGAGGGCGAGAAAAAGAGGGGCTGAAACAGAGGGGCTGAAACAGAAGGGCTGAAACAGAGGGCGAGAAACAGAGGGGCTGAAACAGAGGGGCTGAAACAGAGGGCGAGAATCCGAGGGGCTGAAACAGAGGGCGAGAAACAGAGGGGCTGAAACAGAGGGGCTGAAACAGAGGGCGAGAAACAGAGGGGCTGAAACAGGAGGGCGAGAAACAGAGGGGCTGAAACAGAGGGGCTGAAACAGAGGGGCTGAAACAGAGGGCGAGAAACCGAGGGGCTGAAACAGAGGGCGAGAAACAGAGGTGCTGAAACAGAGGGGCTCAAACAGAGGGGCTGAAACAGAGGGCGAGAAACAGAGGGGCTGAAACAGAGGGGCTGAAACAGAGGAGCTGAAACAGAGGGGCTGAAACAGAGGGCGAGAAACCGATGGGCTGAAACAGAGGGGCTGAACAGAGGGGCTGAAACAGAGGGCGAGAAGAAGAGGGGCTGAAACAGAGGGGCTGAAACAGAGGGGCTGAAAGAGAGGGCGAGAAAAAGAGGGGCTGAAACA
The DNA here is from genome assembly GCF_047496795.1 of Chiloscyllium punctatum. Taxonomy (NCBI): domain Eukaryota; kingdom Metazoa; phylum Chordata; class Chondrichthyes; order Orectolobiformes; family Hemiscylliidae; genus Chiloscyllium; species Chiloscyllium punctatum. The sequence goes on from NW_027309862.1 coordinate 648,231, forward strand.
GAGGGGCTGAAACAGAGGGGCTGAAACAGAGGGCGAGAAACAGAGGGGCTGAAACAGAGGGGCTGAAACAGAGGGCGAGAATCCGAGGGCGAGAAACAGAGGGGCTGAAACAGAGGGGCTGAAACAGAGGGGCTGAAACAGAGGGTGAGAAACAGAGGGGCTGAAACAGAGGGCGAGAAACAGAGGGGCTGAAACAGAGGGCGAGAAACAGAGGGGCTGAAACAGAGGGGCTGAAACAGGGGGCGAGAAACAGAGGGCGAGAAACAGAGGGGCTGAAACAGAGGGGCTGAAACAGAGGGCCTGAAACTGAGGGCTAGAAACAGAGGGGCTGAAACAGAGGGGCTGAAACAGCGGGGCTGAAACAGAGGGCGAGAAACAGAGGGGCTGAAACAGAGGGGCTGAAACAGAGGGGCTGAAACAGAGGGGCTGAAACAGAGGGCGAGAAACAGAGGGCGAGAAACAGAGGGGCTGAAACAGAGGGCGAGAAACAGAGGGGCTGAAACAGAGGGGCTGAAACATGGGGCGAGAAACAGAGGGGCTGAAAGAGAGGGGCTGAAACAGGGGGCGAGAAACAGGGGGCGAGAAACAGAGGGGCGGAAACAGAGGGCGAGAAACAGAGGGGCTGAAACAGTGGGGCTGAAACAGAGGGCGAGAAAAAGAGGGGCTGAAACAGAGGGGCTGAAACAGAGGGGCTGAAAGAGAGGGCGAGAAAAAGAGGGGCTGAAACAGAGGGGCTGAAACAGAGGGGCTGAAACAGAGGGGCTGAAACAGAGGGCGAGAAACAGAGGGCGAGAAACAGAGGGGCTGAAACAGAGGGCGAGAAACAGAGGGGCTGAAACAGAGGGGCTGAAACAGGGGGCGAGAAACAGGGGGGCTGAAACAGAGGGGCTGAAACATGGGGCGAGAAACAGAGGGGCTGAAACAGAGGGGCTGAAACAGGGGGCGAGAAACAGGGGGCGAGAAACAGAGGGGCTGAAACAGAGGGCGAGAAACAGAGGGGCTGAAACAGTGGGGCTGAAACAGAGGGCGAGAAAAAGAGGGGCTGAAACAGAGGGGCTGAAACAGAGGGGCTGAAAGAGAGGGCGAGAAAAAGAGGGGCTGAAACAGAGGGACTGAAACAGAGGGGCTGAAACAGAGGGCGAGAAACAGAGGGTCTGAAACAGAGGGCGAGAAACCGAGGGGCTGAAACAGAGGGCGAGAAACCGAGGGGCTGAACAGAGGGGCTGAAACAGAGGGGCTGAAACAGAGGGGCTGAAATAGAGGGGCTGAAACAGAGGGCGAGAAACAGAGGGCGAGAAACAGAGGGGCTGAAACAGAGGGCGAGAAACAGAGGGGCTGAAACAGAGGGCGAGAAACAGAGGGGCTGAAACAGAGGGGCTGAAACAGAGGGGCTGAAACAGAGGGGCTGAAACAGGGGGCGAGAAACAGAGGGGCTGAAACAGAGGGGCTGAAACAGAGGGCGAGAAACAGAAGGGCTGAAACAGAGGGGTTGAAACAGGGGCGAGAAATTAGGGGCTGAATCAGAGGGGCTGAAACAGAGGGGCTGAAACAGAGGGCGAGAAACCGAGGGGCTGAAACAGAGGGTGAGAAACAGAGGGGCTGAAACAGAGGGGCTGAAACAGAGGGGCTGAAACAGAGGGGCTAAAACAGAGGGCGAGAAACCGAGGGGTTGAAACAGAGGGCGAGAAACAGAGGGGCTGAAACAGAGGGGCTGAAACAGAGGGCGAGAAACAGAGGGGCTGAATCAGAGGGGCTGAAACAGGGAGCGAGAAACAGAGGTGCTGAAACAGAGGGCGAGAGACAGAGGGGCTGAAACAGAGGGGCTGAAAGAGAGGGGCTGAAACAGAGGCGCTGAAACAGAGGGCGAGAAACCGAGGGGCTGAAACAGAGTGGCTGAAACAGAGGGGCTGCAACAGAGGGCGAGAAAAAGAGGGGCTGAAACAGAGGGGCTGAAACAGAGGGCGAGAAACAGAGGGGCTGAAACAGTGGGGCTGAAACAGAGGGCGAGAAAAATAGGGGCTGAAACATAGGGGCTGAAACAGAGGGGCTGAAACAGAGGGGCTGAAAGAGAGGGCGAGAAAAAGAGGGGCTGAAACAGAGGGGCTGAAACAGAAGGGCTGAAACAGAGGGCGAGAAACAGAGGGGCTGAAACAGAGGGGCTGAAACAGAGGGCGAGAATCCGAGTGGCTGAAACAGAGGGCGAGAAACAGAGGGGCTGAAACAGAGGGGCTGAAACAGAGGGTGAGAAACAGAGGGGCTGAAACAGAGGGCGAGAAACAGAGGGGCTGAAAACGAGTGCGAGAAACATAGGTGCTGAAACAGAGGGGCTGAAACAGAGGGCGAGAAACAGAGGGGCTGAAACAGAAGGCGAGAAACAGAGTGCGAGAAACAGAGGGGCTGAAACAGAGTGGCTAAAACAGAAGGGCTGAAATAGAGGGGCTGAAACAGAGGGCGAGAAACAGAGGGGCTGAAACAGAGGGCGAGAAACCGAGGGTCTGAAACAGAGTGGCTGAAACAGAGGGGCTGAAACAGAGGGGCTGAAACTGAGTGCGAGAAACAGAGGGCCAGAAACAGAAGGGCTGAAACAGAGGGCGAGAAACATAGTGGCTGAAACAGAGGGGCTGAAACAGTGGGCGAGAAACAGAGGGGCTGAAACAGAGGGCGAGAAACAGAGGGGCTGAAACAGAGGGCGAGAAACAGAGGGGCTGAAAACGAGTGCGGGAAACATAGGTGCTGAAACAGAGGGGCTGAAACAGAGGGCGAGAAACAGAGGGGATGAAACAGAAGGCGAGAAACAGAGGGCGAGAAACAGAGGGGCTGAAACAGAGTGGCTAAAACAGAAGGGCTGAAACAGAGGGGCTGAAACAGAGGGCGAGAAACAGAGGAGCTGAAACAGAGGGCGAGAAACCGAGGGTCTGAAACAGAGTGGCTGAAACAGAGGGGCTGAAACAGAGGGGCTGAAACTGAGGGCGAGAAACAGAGGGCCAGAAACAGAAGGGCTGAAACAGAGGGCGAGAAACATAGTGGCTGAAACAGAGGGGCTGAAACAGTGGGCGAGAAACAGAGGGGCTGAAACAGAGGGCGAGAAACAGAGGGGCTGAAACAGAGGGGCTGAAACAGAGGGGCTGAAACAGGGGGCGAGAAACAGAGGGGCTGAAACAGAGGGGCTGAAACAGAGGGTGTGAAACCGAGGGGTGAAACAGAGGGGCTGAAAGAGAGGGGCTGAAACAGAGGGCGAGAAACATAGTGGCAGAAACAGAGGGGCTGAAACAGAGGGGCTTAAACAGAGGGGCTGAAACAGGGGGCGAGAAAAAGAGGGCGAGAAACAGAGGGGCTGAAACAGAGGGGCTGAAACAGAGGGCGAGAAACAGAAGGGCTGAAACAGTGGGGCTGAAACAGAGGGTGTGAAACCGAGGGGTGAAACAGAGGGGCTGAAAGAGAGGGGCTGAAACAGAGGGCGAGAAACCGAGGGGCTCAAACAGAGGGTGAGAAACAGAGGGGCTGAAACAGAGGGGCTGAAACAGAGGGGCTGAAACAGAGGCGCTAAAACAGAGGGCGAGAAACCGAGGGGTTGAAACAGAGGGCGAGAAACAGAGGGGCTGAAACAGAGGGGCTGAAACAGAGGGGCTGAAACAGAGGGCGAGAAACAGAGGGGCTGAAACAGAGGGCGAGAAACAGAGGGGCTGAAACAGAGGGGCTGAAACAGAGGGGCTGAAACAGAGGGCGAGAAACCGAGGGGCTGAAACAGAGGGCGAGAAACAGAGGTGCTGAAACAGAGGGGCTCAAACAGAGGGGCTGAAACAGAGGGCGAGAAACAGAGGGGCTGAATAAGAGGGCGAGAAACAGAGGGGCTGAATCAGAGGAGCTGAAACAGAGGGGCTGAAACAGAGGGCGAGAAACCGAGGGGCTGAAACAGAGGGGCTGAAACAGAGGAGCTGAAACAGAGGGGCTGAAACACAGGGCGAGAAACAGAGGGGCTGAAACAGTGGGGCTGAAACAGAGGGCGAGAAAAATAGGGGCTGAAACATAGGGGCTTAAACAGAGGGGCTGAAACAGAGGAGCTGAAAGAGAGGGCGAGAAAAAGAGGGGCTGAAACAGAGGGGCTGAAACAGAAGGGCTGAAACAGAGGGCGAGAAACAGAGGGGCTGAAACAGAGGGGCTGAAACAGAGGGCGAGAATCCGAGGGGCTGAAACAGAGGGCGAGAAACAGAGGGGCTGAAACAGAGGGGCTGAAACAGAGGGCGAGAAACAGAGGGGCTGAAACAGGAGGGCGAGAAACAGAGGGGCTGAAACAGAGGGGCTGAAACAGAGGGGCTGAAACAGAGGGCGAGAAACCGAGGGGCTGAAACAGAGGGCGAGAAACAGAGGTGCAGAAACAGAGGGGCTCAAACAGAGGGGCTGAAACAGAGGGCGAGAAACAGAGGGGCTGAATAAGAGGGCGAGAAACAGAGGGGCTGAAACAGAGGAGCTGAAACAGAGGGGCTGAAACAGAGGGCGAGAAACCGAGGGGCTGAAACAGAGGGGCTGAAACAGAGGAGCTGAAACAGAGGGGCTGAAACAGAGGGCGAGAAACCGATGGGCTGAAACAGAGGGGCTGAACAGAGGGGCTGAAACAGAGGGCGAGAAGAAGAGGGGCTGAAACAGAGGGGCTGAAACAGAGGGGCTGAAAGAGAGGGCGAGAAAAAGAGGGGCTGAAACAGAGGGGCTGAAACAGAGGGGCTGAAACAGAGGGCGAGAAACAGAGGGGCTGAAACAGAGGGGCTGAAACAGAGGGCGAGAATCCGAGGGCGAGAAACAGAGGGGCTGAAACAGAGGGGCTGAAACAGAGGGGCTGAAACAGAGGGTGAGAAACAGAGGGGCTGAAACAGAGGGCGAGAAACAGAGGGGCTGAAACAGAGGGCGAGAAACAGAGGGGCTGAAACAGAGGGGCTGAAACAGGGGGCGAGAAACAGAGGGCGAGAAACAGAGGGGCTGAAACAGAGGGGCTGAAACAGAGGGCCTGAAACTGAGGGCTAGAAACAGAGGGGCTGAAACAGAGGGGCTGAAACAGCGGGGCTGAAACAGAGGGCGAGAAACAGAGGGGCTGAAACAGAGGGGCTGAAACAGAGGGGCTGAAACAGAGGGGCTGAAACAGAGGGCGAGAAACAGAGGGCGAGAAACAGAGGGGCTGAAACAGAGGGCGAGAAACAGAGGGGCTGAAACAGAGGGGCTGAAACATGGGGCGAGAAACAGAGGGGCTGAAAGAGAGGGGCTGAAACAGGGGGCGAGAAACAGGGGGCGAGAAACAGAGGGGCGGAAACAGAGGGCGAGAAACAGAGGGGCTGAAACAGTGGGGCTGAAACAGAGGGCGAGAAAAAGAGGGGCTGAAACAGAGGGGCTGAAACAGAGGGGCTGAAAGAGAGGGCGAGAAAAAGAGGGGCTGAAACAGAGGGGCTGAAACAGAGGGGCTGAAACAGAGGGGCTGAAACAGAGGGCGAGAAACAGAGGGCGAGAAACAGAGGGGCTGAAACAGAGGGCGAGAAACAGAGGGGCTGAAACAGAGGGGCTGAAACAGGGGGCGAGAAACAGGGGGGCTGAAACAGAGGGGCTGAAACATGGGGCGAGAAACAGAGGGGCTGAAACAGAGGGGCTGAAACAGGGGGCGAGAAACAGGAGGCGAGAAACAGAGGGGCTGAAACAGAGGGCGAGAAACAGAGGGGCTGAAACAGTGGGGCTGAAACAGAGGGCGAGAAAAAGAGGGGCTGAAACAGAGGGGCTGAAACAGAGGGGCTGAAAGAGAGGGCGAGAAAAAGAGGGGCTGAAACAGAGGGGCTGAAACAGAGGGGCTGAAACAGAGGGCGAGAAACAGAGGGTCTGAAACAGAGGGCGAGAAACCGAGGGGCTGAAACAGAGGGCGAGAAACCGAGGGGCTGAACAGAGGGGCTGAAACAGAGGGGCTGAAACAGAGGGGCTGAAACAGAGGGGCTGAAATAGAGGGGCTGAAACAGAGGGCGAGAAACAGAGGGCGAGAAACAGAGGGGCTGAAACAGAGGGCGAGAAACAGAGGGGCTGAAACAGAGGGGCTGAAACAGGGGGCGAGAAACAGAGGGGCTGAAACAGAGGGCGAGAAACAGAGCGGCTGAAACAGAGGGGCTGAAACAGAGGGGCTGAAACAGAGGGGCTGAAACAGGGGGCGAGAAACAGAGGGGCTGAAACAGAGGGGCTGAAACAGAGGGCGAGAAACAGAAGGGCTGAAACAGAGGCGTTGAAACAGGGGCGAGAAATTAGGGGCTGAATCAGAGGGGCTGAAACAGAGGGGCTGAAACAGAGGGCGAGAAACCGAGGGGCTGAAACAGAGGGTGAGAAACAGAGGGGCTGAAACAGAGGGGCTGAAACAGAGGGGCTGAAACAGAGGGGCTAAAACAGAGGGCGAGAAACCGAGGGGTTGAAACAGAGGGCGAGAAACAGAGGGGCTGAAACAGAGGGGCTGAAACAGAGGGCGAGAAACAGAGGGGCTGAATCAGAGGGGCTGAAACAGGGAGCGAGAAACAGAGGTGCTGAAACAGAGGGCGAGAGACAGAGGGGCTGAAACAGAGGGGCTGAAAGAGAGGGGCTGAAACAGAGGCGCTGAAACAGAGGGCGAGAAACCGAGGGGCTGAAACAGAGTGGCTGAAACAGAGGGGCTGCAACAGAGGGCGAGAAAAAGAGGGGCTGAAACAGAGGGGCTGAAACAGAGGGCGAGAAACAGAGGGGCTGAAACAGTGGGGCTGAAACAGAGGGCGAGAAAAATAGGGGCTGAAACATAGGGGCTGAAACAGAGGGGCTGAAACAGAGGGGCTGAAAGAGAGGGCGAGAAAAAGAGGGGCTGAAACAGAGGGGCTGAAACAGAAGGGCTGAAACAGAGGGCGAGAAACAGAGGGGCTGAAACAGAGGGGCTGAAACAGAGGGCGAGAATCCGAGTGGCTGAAACAGATGGCGAGAAACAGAGGGGCTGAAACAGAGGGGCTGAAACAGAGGGCGAGAAACAGAGGGGCTGAAAACGAGTGCGAGAAACATAGGTGCTGAAACAGAGGGGCTGAAACAGAGGGCGAGAAACAGAGGGGCTGAAACAGAAGGCGAGAAACAGAGGGCGAGAAACAGAGGGGCTGAAACAGAGTGGCTAAAACAGAAGGGCTGAAACAGAGGGGCTGAAACAGAGGGCGAGAAACAGAGGGGCTGAAACAGAGGGCGAGAAACCGAGGGTCTGAAACAGAGTGGCTGAAACAGAGGGGCTGAAACAGAGGGGCTGAAACTGAGGGCGAGAAACAGAGGGCCAGAAACAGAAGGGCTGAAACAGAGGGCGAGAAACATAGTGGCTGAAACAGAGGGGCTGAAACAGTGGGCGAGAAACAGAGGGGCTGAAACAGAGGGCGAGAAACAGAGGGGCTGAAACAGAGGGGCTGAAACAGAGGGGCTGAAACAGGGGGCGAGAAAAAGAGGGCGAGAAACAGAGGGGCTGAAACAGAGGGGCTGAAACAGAGGGCGAGAAACAGAAGGGCTGAAACAGTGGGGCTGAAACAGAGGGTGTGAAACCGAGGGGTGAAACAGAGGGGCTGAAACAGAGGGGCTGAAACAGAGGGCGAGAAACCGAGGGGCTCAAACAGAGGGTGAGAAACAGAGGGGCTGAAACAGAGGGGCTGAAACAGAGGGGCTGAAACAGAGGCGCTAAAACAGAGGGCGAGAAACCGAGGGGTTGAAACAGAGGGCGAGAAACAGAGGGGCTGAAACAGAGGGGCTGAAACAGAGGGGCTGAAACAGAGGGCGAGAAACAGAGGGGCTGAAACAGAGGGCGAGAAACAGAGGGGCTGAAACAGAGGGGCTGAAACAGAGGGGCTGAAACAGAGGGCGAGAAACCGAGGGGCTGAAACAGAGGGCGAGAAACAGAGGTGCTGAAACAGAGGGGCTCAAACAGAGGGGCTGAAACAGAGGGCGAGAAACAGAGGGGCTGAATAAGAGGGCGAGAAACAGAGGGGCTGAATCAGAGGAGCTGAAACAGAGGGGCTGAAACACAGGGCGAGAAACAGAGGGGCTGAAACAGTGGGGCTGAAACAGAGGGCGAGAAAAATAGGGGCTGAAACATAGGGGCTTAAACAGAGGGGCTGAAACAGAGGGGCTGAAACAGAAGGGCTGAAACAGAGGGCGAGAAACAGAGGGGCTGAAACAGAGGGGCTGAAACAGAGGGCGAGAATCCGAGGGGCTGAAACAGAGGGCGAGAAACAGAGGGGCTGAAACAGAGGGGCTGAAACAGAGGGCGAGAAACAGAGGGGCTGAAACAGGAGGGCGAGAAACAGAGGGGCTGAAACAGAGGGGCTGAAACAGAGGGGCTGAAACAGAGGGCGAGAAACCGAGGGGCTGAAACAGAGGGCGAGAAACAGAGGTGCTGAAACAGAGGGGCTCAAACAGAGGGGCTGAAACAGAGGGCGAGAAACAGAGGGGCTGAATAAGAGGGCGAGAAACAGAGGGGCTGAAACAGAGGAGCTGAAACAGAGGGGCTGAAACAGAGGGCGAGAAACCAAGGGGCTGAAACAGAGGGGCTGAAACAGAGGAGCTGAAACAGAGGGGCTGAAACAGAGGGCGAGAAACCGATGGGCTGAAACAGAGGGGCTGAAACAGAGGGCGAGAAACAGAGGGCGAGAAATAGAGGGGCTGAAACAGAGGGCGAGAAACAGAGGGGCTGAAACAGAGGGGCTGAAACAGCAGGCGAGAAACAGAGGGGCTGAAACAGAGGGTGAGAAACAGAGGGGCTGAAACCAGGGCGAGAAACAGAGGGGCTGAAACAGAGGGCGAGAAACAGAGGGGCTGAAACAGAGGGGCTGAAACAGAGGGCTGAAACAGAGGGGCTGAAACAGAGGGCGAGAAACCGAGGGGCTGAAACAGAGGGCGAGAAACCGAGCGGCGGAACAGGGGGGCTGAAACAGATGGGCTGAAACAGAGTGCGAGAAACAGAGGGGCTGAAACAGAGGGCGAGAAACGGAGGGGCTGAAACAGAGGGCGAGAAACCGAGGGGCTGAAACAGAGGGGCTGAAACAGAGGTGCTGAAACAGAGGGGCTGAAACAGAAGGCGAGAAACAGACGGCGAGAAACAGAGGGGCTGAAGCAGAGGGGCTGAAACAGAAGGGCTGAAACAGAGGGGCTGAAACAGAGGGCGAGAAACAGAGGGGCTGAAACAGAGGGGCTGAAACAGGGGGCGAGAAACAGAGGGCGAGAAACAGAGGGGCTGAAACAGAGGGGCTGAAACAGAGGGCCTGAAACTGAGGGCTAGAAACAGAGGGGCTGAAACAGAGGGGATGAAACAGCGGGGCTGAAACAGAGGGCGAGAAACAGAGGGGCTGAAACAGAGGGGCTGAAACAGAGGGGCTGAAACAGAGGGGCTGAAACAGAGGGCGAGAAACAGAGGGCGAGAAACAGAGGGGCTGAAACAGAGGGCGAGAAACAGAGGGGCTGAAACAGAGGGTCTGAAACAGTGGGCGAGAAACAGAGGGGCTGAAAGAGAGGGGCTGAAACATGGGGCGAGAAACAGAGGGGCTGAAAGAGAGGGGCTGAAACAGGGGGCGAGAAACAGGGGGCGAGAAACAGAGGGGCGGAAACAGAGGGCGAGAAACAGAGGGGCTGAAACAGTGGGGCTGAAACAGAGGGCGAGAAGAAGAGGGGCTGAAACAGAGGGGCTGAAACAGAGGGGCTGAAAGAGAGGGCGAGAAAAAGAGGGGCTGAAACAGAGGGGCTGAAACAGAGGGGCTGAAACAGAGGGCGAGAAACAGAGGGGCTGAAACAGAGGGGCTGAAACAGAGGGCGAGAATCCGAGGGCGAGAAACCGAGGGGCTGAAACAGAGGGGCTGAAACAGAGGGTGAGAAACAGAGGGGCTGAAACAGAGGGCGAGAAACAGAGGGGCTGAAACAGAGGGCGAGAAACAGAGGGGCTGAAACAGAGGGGCTGAAACAGGGGGCGAGAAACAGAGGGCGAGAAACAGAGGGGCTGAAACAGAGGGGCTGAAACAGAGGGCCTGAAACTGAGGGCTAGAAACAGAGGGGCTGAAACAGAGGGGCTGAAACAGCGGGGCTGAAACAGAGGGCGAGAAACAGAGGGGCTGAAACAGAGGGGCTGAAACAGAGGGGCTGAAACAGAGGGCGAGAAACAGAGGGCGAGAAAGAGAGGGTCTGAAACAGAGGGCGAGAAACAGAGGGGCTGAAACAGAGGGGCTGAAACATGGGGCGAGAAACAGAGGGGCTGAAAGAGAGGGGCTGAAACAGGGGGAGAGAAACAGGGGGCGAGAAACAGAGGGGCGGAAACAGAGGGCGAGAAACAGAGTGGCTGAAACAGTGGGGCTGAAACAGAGGGCGAGAAAAAGAGGGGCTGAAACAGAGGGGCTGAAACAGAGGGGCTGAAAGAGAGGGCGAGAAAAAGAGGGGCTGAAACAGAGGGGCTGAAACAGAGGGCGAGAAACAGAGGGGCTGAAATAGAGGGGCTGAAACAGAGGGCGAGAAACAGAGGGGCTGAAACAGAGGGGCTGAAACAGCGGGGCTGAAACAGAGGGCGAGAAACAGAGGGGCTGAAACAGAGGGGCTGAAACAGAGGGGCTGAAACAGAGGGGCTGAAACAGAGGGCGAGAAACAGAGGGCGAGAAACAGAGGGGCTGAAACAGAGGGCGAGAAACAGAGGGGCTGAAACAGAGGGGCTGAAACATGGGGCGAGAAACAGAGGGGCTGAAAGAGAGGGGCTGAAACAGGGGGCGAGAAACAGGGGGCGAGAAACAGAGGGGCGGAAACAGAGGGCGAGAAACAGAGGGGCTGAAACAGTGGGGCTGAAACAGAGGGCGAGAAAAAGAGGGGCTGAAACAGAGGGGCTGAAACAGAGGGGCTGAAAGAGAGGGCGAGAAAAAGAGGGGCTGAAACAGAGGGGCTGAAACAGAGGGGCTGAAACAGAGGGGCTGAAACAGAGGGCGAGAAACAGAGGGCGAGAAACAGAGGGGCTGAAACAGAGGGCGAGAAACAGAGGGGCTGAAACAGAGGGGCTGAAACAGGGGGCGAGAAACAGGGGGGCTGAAACAGAGGGGCTGAAACATGGGGCGAGAAACAGAGGGGCTGAAACAGAGGGGCTGAAACAGGGGGCGAGAAACAGGAGGCGAGAAACAGAGGGGCTGAAACAGAGGGCGAGAAACAGAGGGGCTGAAACAGTGGGGCTGAAACAGAGGGCGAGAAAAAGAGGGGCTGAAACAGAGGGGCTGAAACAGAGGGGCTGAAAGAGAGGGCGAGAAAAAGAGGGGCTGAAACAGAGGGGCTGAAACAGAGGGGCTGAAACAGAGGGCGAGAAACAGAGGGTCTGAAACAGAGGGCGAGAAACCGAGGGGCTGAAACAGAGGGCGAGAAACCGAGGGGCTGAACAGAGGGGCTGAAACAGAGGGGCTGAAACAGAGGGGCTGAAACAGAGGGGCTGAAATAGAGGGGCTGAAACAGAGGGCGAGAAACAGAGGGCGAGAAACAGAGGGGCTGAAACAGAGGGCGAGAAACAGAGGGGCTGAAACAGAGGGGCTGAAACAGGGGGCGAGAAACAGAGGGGCTGAAACAGAGGGCGAGAAACAGAGCGGCTGAAACAGAGGGGCTGAAACAGAGGGGCTGAAACAGAGGGGCTGAAACAGGGGGCGAGAAACAGAGGGGCTGAAACAGAGGGGCTGAAACAGAGGGCGAGAAACAGAAGGGCTGAAACAGAGGCGTTGAAACAGGGGCGAGAAATTAGGGGCTGAATCAGAGGGGCTGAAACAGAGGGGCTGAAACAGAGGGCGAGAAACCGAGGGGCTGAAACAGAGGGTGAGAAACAGAGGGGCTGAAACAGAGGGGCTGAAACAGAGGGGCTGAAACAGAGGGGCTAAAACAGAGGGCGAGAAACCGAGGGGTTGAAACAGAGGGCGAGAAACAGAGGGGCTGAAACAGAGGGGCTGAAACAGAGGGCGAGAAACAGAGGGGCTGAATCAGAGGGGCTGAAACAGGGAGCGAGAAACAGAGGTGCTGAAACAGAGGGCGAGAGACAGAGGGGCTGAAACAGAGGGGCTGAAAGAGAGGGGCTGAAACAGAGGCGCTGAAACAGAGGGCGAGAAACCGAGGGGCTGAAACAGAGTGGCTGAAACAGAGGGGCTGCAACAGAGGGCGAGAAAAAGAGGGGCTGAAACAGAGGGGCTGAAACAGAGGGCGAGAAACAGAGGGGCTGAAACAGTGGGGCTGAAACAGAGGGCGAGAAAAATAGGGGCTGAAACATAGGGGCTGAAACAGAGGGGCTGAAACAGAGGGGCTGAAAGAGAGGGCGAGAAAAAGAGGGGCTGAAACAGAGGGGCTGAAACAGAAGGGCTGAAACAGAGGGCGAGAAACAGAGGGGCTGAAACAGAGGGGCTGAAACAGAGGGCGAGAATCCGAGTGGCTGAAACAGATGGCGAGAAACAGAGGGGCTGAAACAGAGGGGCTGAAACAGAGGGCGAGAAACAGAGGGGCTGAAAACGAGTGCGAGAAACATAGGTGCTGAAACAGAGGGGCTGAAACAGAGGGCGAGAAACAGAGGGGCTGAAACAGAAGGCGAGAAACAGAGGGCGAGAAACAGAGGGGCTGAAACAGAGTGGCTAAAACAGAAGGGCTGAAACAGAGGGGCTGAAACAGAGGGCGAGAAACAGAGGGGCTGAAACAGAGGGCGAGAAACCGAGGGTCTGAAACAGAGTGGCTGAAACAGAGGGGCTGAAACAGAGGGGCTGAAACTGAGGGCGAGAAACAGAGGGCCAGAAACAGAAGGGCTGAAACAGAGGGCGAGAAACATAGTGGCTGAAACAGAGGGGCTGAAACAGTGGGCGAGAAACAGAGGGGCTGAAACAGAGGGCGAGAAACAGAGGGGCTGAAACAGAGGGGCTGAAACAGAGGGGCTGAAACAGGGGGCGAGAAAAAGAGGGCGAGAAACAGAGGGGCTGAAACAGAGGGGCTGAAACAGAGGGCGAGAAACAGAAGGGCTGAAACAGTGGGGCTGAAACAGAGGGTGTGAAACCGAGGGGTGAAACAGAGGGGCTGAAACAGAGGGGCTGAAACAGAGGGCGAGAAACCGAGGGGCTCAAACAGAGGGTGAGAAACAGAGGGGCTGAAACAGAGGGGCTGAAACAGAGGGGCTGAAACAGAGGCGCTAAAACAGAGGGCGAGAAACCGAGGGGTTGAAACAGAGGGCGAGAAACAGAGGGGCTGAAACAGAGGGGCTGAAACAGAGGGGCTGAAACAGAGGGCGAGAAACAGAGGGGCTGAAACAGAGGGCGAGAAACAGAGGGGCTGAAACAGAGGGGCTGAAACAGAGGGGCTGAAACAGAGGGCGAGAAACCGAGGGGCTGAAACAGAGGGCGAGAAACAGAGGTGCTGAAACAGAGGGGCTCAAACAGAGGGGCTGAAACAGAGGGCGAGAAACAGAGGGGCTGAATAAGAGGGCGAGAAACAGAGGGGCTGAATCAGAGGAGCTGAAACAGAGGGGCTGAAACACAGGGCGAGAAACAGAGGGGCTGAAACAGTGGGGCTGAAACAGAGGGCGAGAAAAATAGGGGCTGAAACATAGGGGCTTAAACAGAGGGGCTGAAACAGAGGGGCTGAAACAGAAGGGCTGAAACAGAGGGCGAGAAACAGAGGGGCTGAAACAGAGGGGCTGAAACAGAGGGCGAGAATCCGAGGGGCTGAAACAGAGGGCGAGAAACAGAGGGGCTGAAACAGAGGGGCTGAAACAGAGGGCGAGAAACAGAGGGGCTGAAACAGGAGGGCGAGAAACAGAGGGGCTGAAACAGAGGGGCTGAAACAGAGGGGCTGAAACAGAGGGCGAGAAACCGAGGGGCTGAAACAGAGGGCGAGAAACAGAGGTGCTGAAACAGAGGGGCTCAAACAGAGGGGCTGAAACAGAGGGCGAGAAACAGAGGGGCTGAATAAGAGGGCGAGAAACAGAGGGGCTGAAACAGAGGAGCTGAAACAGAGGAGCTGAAACAGAGGGCGAGAAACCGAGGGGCTGAAACAGAGGGGCTGAAACAGAGGAGCTGAAACAGAGGGGCTGAAACAGAGGGCGAGAAACCGATGGGCTGAAACAGAGGGGCTGAAACAGAGGGCGAGAAACAGAGGGCGAGAAATAGAGGGGCTGAAACAGAGGGCGAGAAACAGAGGGGCTGAAACAGAGGGGCTGAAACAGCGGGCGAGAAACAGAGGGGCTGAAACAGAGGGTGAGAAACAGAGGGGCTGAAACCAGGGCGAGAAACAGAGGGGCTGAAACAGAGGGCGAGAAACAGAGGGGCTGAAACAGAGGGGCTGAAACAGAGGGCTGAAACAGAGGGGCTGAAACAGAGGGCGAGAAACCGAGGGGCTGAAACAGAGGGCGAGAAACCGAGCGGCGGAACAGGGGGGCTGAAACAGATGGGCTGAAACAGAGTGCGAGAAACAGAGGGGCTGAAACAGAGGGCGAGAAACGGAGGGGCTGAAACAGAGGGCGAGAAACCGAGGGGCTGAAACAGAGGGGCTGAAACAGAGGTGCTGAAACAGAGGGGCTGAAACAGAAGGCGAGAAACAGACGGCGAGAAACAGAGGGGCTGAAGCAGAGGGGCTGAAACAGAAGGGCTGAAACAGAGGGGCTGAAACAGAGGGCGAGAAACAGAGGGGCTGAAACAGAGGGGCTGAAACAGGGGGCGAGAAACAGAGGGCGAGAAACAGAGGGGCTGAAACAGAGGGGCTGAAACAGAGGGCCTGAAACTGAGGGCTAGAAACAGAGGGGCTGAAACAGAGGGGATGAAACAGCGGGGCTGAAACAGAGGGCGAGAAACAGAGGGGCTGAAACAGAGGGGCTGAAACAGAGGGGCTGAAACAGAGGGGCTGAAACAGAGGGCGAGAAACAGAGGGCGAGAAACAGAGGGGCTGAAACAGAGGGCGAGAAACAGAGGGGCTGAAACAGAGGGTCTGAAACAGTGGGCGAGAAACAGAGGGGCTGAAAGAGAGGGGCTGAAACATGGGGCGAGAAACAGAGGGGCTGAAAGAGAGGGGCTGAAACAGGGGGCGAGAAACAGGGGGCGAGAAACAGAGGGGCGGAAACAGAGGGCGAGAAACAGAGGGGCTGAAACAGTGGGGCTGAAACAGAGGGCGAGAAGAAGAGGGGCTGAAACAGAGGGGCTGAAACAGAGGGGCTGAAAGAGAGGGCGAGAAAAAGAGGGGCTGAAACAGAGGGGCTGAAACAGAGGGGCTGAAACAGAGGGCGAGAAACAGAGGGGCTGAAACAGAGGGGCTGAAACAGAGGGCGAGAATCCGAGGGCGAGAAACCGAGGGGCTGAAACAGAGGGGCTGAAACAGAGGGTGAGAAACAGAGGGGCTGAAACAGAGGGCGAGAAACAGAGGGGCTGAAACAGAGGGCGAGAAACAGAGGGGCTGAAACAGAGGGGCTGAAACAGGGGGCGAGAAACAGAGGGCGAGAAACAGAGGGGCTGAAACAGAGGGGCTGAAACAGAGGGCCTGAAACTGAGGGCTAGAAACAGAGGGGCTGAAACAGAGGGGCTGAAACAGCGGGGCTGAAACAGAGGGCGAGAAACAGAGGGGCTGAAACAGAGGGGCTGAAACAGAGGGGCTGAAACAGAGGGCGAGAAACCGAGGGCGAGAAAGAGAGGGTCTGAAACAGAGGGCGAGAAACAGAGGGGCTGAAACAGAGGGGCTGAAACATGGGGCGAGAAACAGAGGGGCTGAAAGAGAGGGGCTGAAACAGGGGGAGAGAAACAGGGGGCGAGAAACAGAGGGGCGGAAACAGAGGGCGAGAAACAGAGTGGCTGAAACAGTGGGGCTGAAACAGAGGGCGAGAAAAAGAGGGGCTGAAACAGAGGGGCTGAAACAGAGGGGCTGAAAGAGAGGGCGAGAAAAAGAGGGGCTGAAACAGAGGGGCTGAAACAGAGGGCGAGAAACAGAGGGGCTGAAATAGAGGGGCTGAAACAGAGGGCGAGAAACAGAGGGGCTGAAACAGGGCGAGAAACAGAGGGGCTGAAACAGAGGGGCTGAAACAGAGGGCGAGAAACAGAGGGCGAGAAACAGAGGGGCTGAAACAGAGGGCGAGAAACAGAGGGGCTGAAACAGAGGGGCTGAAACAGGGGGCGAGAAATAGAGGGGCTGAAACAGAGGGGCTGAAACAGAGGGTGAGAAACAGAGGGGCTGAAACAGAGGGCGAGAAACAGAGGGGCAGAAACAGAGGGGCTGAAACAGGGGGCGAGAAACAGAGGGGCTGAAACAGAGGGGCTGAAACATGGGGCGAGAAACAGAGGGGCTGAAACAGAGGGGCTGAAACAGGGGGCGAGAAACAGGGGGCGAGAAACAGAGGGGCTGAAACAGAGGGCGAGAAACAGAGGGGCTGAAACAGTGGGGCTGAAACAGAGGGCGAGAAAAAGAGGGGCTGAAACAGAGGGGCTGAAACAGAGGGGCTGAAAGAGAGGGCGAGAAAAAGAGGGGCTGAAACAGAGGGGCTGAAACAGAGGGGCTGAAACAGAGGGCGAGAAACAGAGGGGCTGAAACAGAGGGGCTGAAACAGAGGGCGAGAATCCGAGGGGCTGAAACAGAGGGCGAGAAACAGAGGGGCTGAAACAGAGGGGCTGAAACAGAGGGGCTGAAACAGAGGGCGAGAAACCGAGGGGCTGAAACAGAGGGCGAGAAACCGAGGGGCTGAACAGAGGGGCTGAAACAGAGGGGCTGAAACAGAGTGGCTGAAACAGAGGGGCTGAAACAGAGGGGCTGAAACAAAGGGGCTGAAACAGAGGGGCTGAAACAGAGGGCGAGAAACCGAGGGGCTGAAACAGTGGGGCTGAAACAGGGGGCGAGAAACAGAGGGCGAGAAACAGAGGGGCTGAAACAGAGGGGCTGAAACAGAGGGGCCGAAACAGAGGGCTAGAAACAGAAGGGCTGAAACAGAGGGGCTGAAACAGAGTGGCTGGAACAGAGGGGCTGAAACAGAGGGGCTGAAACAGAGGGCGAGAAACAGAGGGCGAGAAACAGAGGGGCTGAAACAGAGGGCGAGAAACAGAGGGGCTGAAACAGAGGGGCTGAAACAGGGGGCGAGAAACAGAGGGGCTGAAACAGAGGGGCTGAAACAGAGGGTGAGAAACAGAGGGGCTGAAACAGAGGGCGAGAAACAGAGGGGCTGAAACAGAGGGGCTGAAACAGAGGGCGAGAAACAGAGGGGCTGAAACAGAGGGGCTGAAACAGAGGGGCTGAACCAGAGGGCGAGAAACCGAGGGGTTGAACAGAGGGGCTGAAACAGAGGGGCTGAAACAGAGGGGCTGAAACAGAGGGCGAGAAACAGAGGGCGAGAAACAGAGGGCGAGAAACAGAGGGGCTGAAACAGAGGGGCTGAAACAGAGGGCGAGAAACCGAGGGGCTGAAACAGAGGGGCTGAAACAGGGGGCGAGATACAGAGGGCGAGAAACAGAGGGGCTGAAACAGAGGGGCTGAAACAGAGGGGCTGAAACAGAGGGGCTGAAACTGAGGGCGAGAAACAGAGGGGCTGAAACAGAGGGGCTGAAACAGAGGGGCTGAAACAGGGGGCGAGAAACAGAGGGTGAGAAACAGAGGGGCTGAAACAGAGGGGCTGAAACAGAGGGCGAGAAACAGAAGGGCTGAAACAGTGGGGCTGAAACAGAGGGTGAGAAACCGAGGGGTGAAACAGAGGGGCTGAAACAGAGGGGCTGAAACAGAGGGCGAGAAACCGAGGTGCTCAAACAGAGGGTGAGAAACAGAGGGGCTGAAACAGAGGGGCTGAAACAGAGGGGCTCAAACAGAGGGGCTAAAACAGAGGGCGAGAAACCGAGGGGTTGAAACAGAGGGCGAGAAACAGAGGGGCCGAAACAGAGGGGCTGAAACAGAGGGGCTGAAACAGAGGGCGAGAAACCGAGGGGCTGAAACAGAGGGCGAGAAACAGAGGGGCTGAAACAGAGGGGCTCAAACAGAGGGGCTGAAAAAGAGGGCGAGAAGCAGAGGGGCTGAATAAGTGAGCGAGAAACAGAGGGGCTGAAACAGAGGAGCTGAAACAGAGGGGCTGAAACAGAGGGCGAGAAACCGAGGGGCTGAAACAGAGGGGCTGAAACAGAGGGCCTGAAACAGAGGGCGAGAAACAGAGGGGCTGAATAAGAGAGCGAGAAACAGAGGGGCTGAAACAGAGGTGCTGAAACAGACGGGCTGAAACAGAGGTCGAGAAACCGAGGGGCTGAAACAGAGGGGCTGAAATAGAGGGGCTGAAACAGAGGGGCTGAAACAGAGGGCGAGAAGCAGAGGGGCTGAAACAGTGGGTGAGAAAAAGAGGTGCTGAAACAGAGGAGCTGAAACAGAGGGTCTGAAACAGAGGGCGAGAAACAGAGGGGCAGAAACAGTGGGGCTGAAACAGAGGGCGAGAAACAGAGGGCGAGAAACAGAGGGGCTGAAACAGAGGGCGAGAAACCGAGTGGCTGAACAGTGGGGCTGAAACAGATGGGCTGAAACAGAGGGCGAGAAACAGAGGGGCTGAAACAGGGCGAGAAACAGAGGGGCTGAAACAGAGGGGCTGAAACAGAGGGCGAGAAACAGAGGGCGAGAAACAGAGGGGCTGAAACAGAGGGCGAGAAACAGAGGGGCTGAAACAGAGGGGCTGAAACAGGGGGCGAGAAATAGAGGGGCTGAAACAGAGGGGCTGAAACAGAGGGTGAGAAACAGAGGGGCTGAAACAGAGGGCGAGAAACAGAGGGGCTGAAACAGAGGGCGAGAAACAGAGGGGCTGAAACAGAGGGGCTGAAACAGAGGGCGAGAAACCGAGGGGCTGAAACAGAGGGGCTGAAACAGGGGGGCGAGAAACAGAGGGCGAGAAACAGAGGGGCTGAAACAGAGGGGCTGAAACAGAGGGCTAGAAACAGAGGGCGAGAAACAGATGGGCGGAAACAGAGGGCGAGAAACCGAGGGGCTGAAACAGAGGGCGAGAAACAGAGGGGCTGAAACAGAGGGGCTGAAACAGAGGGTCTGAAACAGAAGGGCTGAAACAGAGGGGCTGAAACAGAGGGCTAGAAACAGAGGGGCTGAAACAGAGGGGCTGAAACAGAGGGGCTGGAACAGAGGGGCTGAAACAGAGGGGCTGAAACAGAGGGGCTGAAACAGAGGGCTAGAAACAGAGGGGCTGAAACAGAGGGGCTGAAACAGAGGGGCTGGAACAGAGGGGCTGAAACAGAGGGGCTGAAACAGAGGGCGAGAAACAGAGGGCGAGAAACTGAGGGGCTGAAACAGAGGGCGAGAAACAGAGGGGCTGAAACAGAGGGGCTGAAACAGGGGGCGAGAAACAGAGGGGCTGAAACAGAGGGGCTGAAACAGAGGGTGAGAAACAGAGGGGCTGAAACAGAGGGCGAGAAACAGAGGGGCTGAAACAGAGGGGCTGAAACAGAGGGCGAGAAACAGAGGGGCTGAAACAGAGGGGCTCAAACAGAGGGGCTGAAACAGAGGGCGAGAAACCGAGGGGTTGAACAGAGGGGCTGAAACAGAGGGGCTGAAACAGAGGGGCTGAAACAGAGGGCGAGAAACAGAGGGCGAGAAACAGAGGGCGAGAAACAGAGGGGCTGAAACAGAGGGGCTGAAACAGAGGGCGAGAAACCGAGGGGCTGAAACAGAGGGGCTGAAACAGGGGGCGAGAAACAGAGGGCGAGAAACAGAGGGGCTGAAACAGAGGGGCTGAAACAGAGGGGCTGAAACAGAGGGGCTGAAACTGAGGGCGAGAAACAGAGGGGCTGAAACAGAGGGGCTGAAACAGAGGGGCTGAAACAGGGGGCGAGAAACAGAGGGCGATAAACAGAGGGGCTGAAACAGAGGGGCTGAAACAGAGGGCGAGAAACAGAAGGGCTGAAACAGTGGGGCTGAAACAGAGGGTGAGAAACCGAGGGGTGAAACAGAGGGGCTGAAACAGAGGGGCTGAAACAGAGGGCGAGAAACCGAGGTACTCAAACAGAGGGTGAGAAACAGAGGGGCTGAAACAGAGGGGCTGAAACAGAGGGGCTCAAACAGAGGGGCTAAAACAGAGAGCGAGAAACCGAGGGGTTGAAACAGAGGGCGAGAAACAGAGGGGCCGAAACAGAGGGGCTGAAACAGAGGGGCTGAAACAGAGGGCGAGAAACCGAGGGGCTGAAACAGAGGGCGAGAAACAGAGGGGCTGAAACAGAGGGGCTCAAACAGAGGGGCTGAAACAGAGGGCGAGAAACAGAGGGGCTGAATAAGAGAGCGAGAAACAGAGGGGCTGAAACAGAGGAGCTGAAACAGAGGGGCTGAAACAGAGGGCGAGAAACAGAGGGGCTGAAACAGAGGGGCTGAAACAGAGGGCCTGAAACAGAGGGCGAGAAACAGAGGGGCTGAATAAGAGAGCGAGAAACAGAGGGGCTGAAACAGAGGTGCTGAAACAGACGGGCTGAAACAGAGGTCGAGAAACCGAGGGGCTGAAACAGAGGGGCTGAAATAGAGGGGCTGAAACAGAGGGGCTGAAACAGAGGGCGAGAAGCAGAGGGGCTGAAACAGTGGGTGAGAAAAAGAGGTGCTGAAACAGAGGAGCTGAAACAGAGGGTCTGAAACAGAGGGCGAGAAACAGAGGGGCAGAAACAGTGGGGCTGAAACAGAGGGCGAGAAACAGAGGGCGAGAAACAGAGGGGCTGAAACAGAGGGCGAGAAACCGAGTGGCTGAACAGTGGGGCTGAAACAGATGGGCTGAAACAGAGGGCGAGAAACAGAGGGGCTGAAACAGAGGGCGAGAAACAGAGGGGCTGAAACAGAGGGGCTGAAACAGAGGGCGAGAAACAGAGGGCGAGAAACAGAGGGGCTGAAACAGAGGGCGAGAAACAGAGGGGCTGAAACAAAGGGGCTGAAACAGGGGGCGAGAAACAGAGGGGCTGAAACAGAGGGGATGAAACAGAGGGTGAGAAACAGAGGGGCTGAAACAGAGGGCGAGAAACAGAGGGGCTGAAACAGAGGGCGAGAAACAGAGGGGCTGAAACAGAGGGGCTGAAACAGAGGGCGAGAAACCGAGGGGGTGAAACAGAGGGCGAGAAACCGAGTGGCTGAACAGAGGGGCTGAAACAGATGGGCTGAAACAGAGGGCGAGAAACAGAGGGGCTGAAACAGAGGGCGAGAAACAGAGGGGCTGAAACAGAGGGGCTGAAACAGAGGGCGAGAAACCGAGGGGCTGAAACAGAGGGGCTGAAACAGGGGGGCGAGAAACAGAGGGCGAGAAACAGAGGGGCTGAAACAGAGGGGCTGAAACAGAGGGGCTGAAACAGAGGGCTAGAAACAGAGGGGCTGAAACAGAGGGGCTGAAACAGAGGGGCTGAAACAGAGGGCGAGAAACAGAGGGCGAGAAACAGATGGGCGGAAACAGAGGGCGAGAAACCGAGGGGCTGAAACAGAGGGCGAGAAACAGAGGGGCTGAAACAGAGGGGCTGAAACAGAGGGTCTGAAACAGAGGGCGAGAAACAGATGGGCGGAAACAGAGGGCGAGAAACCGAGGGGCTGAAACAGAGGGCGAGAAACAGAGGGGCTGAAACAGAGGGTCTGAAACAGAGGGCGAGAAACAGAGGGCGAGAAACCGAGGGGCTGAAACAGAGGGCGAGAAACAGAGGGGCTGAAACAGAGGGGCTGAAAGAGAGGGCGAGAAAAAGAGGGGCTGAAACAGAGGGCGAGAAACAGAGGGGCTGAAACAGAGGGGCTGAAACAGAGGGCGAGAATCCGAGGGACTGAAACAGACGGCGAGAAACAGAGGGGCTGAAACAGAGGGGCTGAAACAGAGGGGCTGAAACAGAGGGCTAGAAACAGAGGGGCTGAAACAGAGGGCGAGAAACAGAGGGGCTGAAACAGAGGGCGAGAAACAGAGGGGCTGAAACAGAGGGGCTGAAACAGAGGGCGAGAAACCGAGGGGCTGAAACAGAGGGCGAGAAACCGAGGGGCTGAACAGAGGGGCTGAAACAGAGGGGCTGAAACAGAGGGGCTGAAACAGAGGGCGAGAAACAGAGGGGCTGAAACAGAGGGCGAGAAACAGAGGGGCTGAAACAGAGGGGCTGAAACAAAGGGGCTGAAACAGAGGGGCTGAAACATGGGGCGAGAAACAGAGGGGCTGAAACAGAGGGGCTGAAACAGGGGGCGAGAAACAGGGGGCGAGAAACAGAGGGGCTGAAACAGAGGGCGAGAAACAGAGGGGCTGAAACAGTGGGGCTGAAACAGAGGGCGAGCAAAAGAGGGGCTGAAACAGAGGGGCTGAAACAGAGGGGCTGAAAGAGAGGGCGAGAAAAAGAGGGGCTGAAACAGAGGGGCTGAAACAGAGGGGCTGAAACAGAGGGCGAGAAACAGAGGGGCTGAAACAGAGGGGCTGAAACAGAGGGCGAGAATCGGAGGGACTGAAACAGAGGGCGAGAAACCGAGGGGCTGAAACAGAGGGGCTGAAACAGAGGGTGAGAAACCGAGGGGCTGAAACAGAGGGCGAGAAACAGAGGGGCTGAAACAGAGGGCGAGAAACAGAGCGGCTGAAACAGAGGGGCTGAAACAGAGGGCGAGAAACCGAGGGGCTGAAACAGAGGGCGAGAAACCGAGGGGCTGAACAGAGGGGCTGAAACAGAGGGGCTGAAACAGAGGGGCTGAAACAGAGGGCGAGAAACAGAGGGGCTGAAACAGAGGGGCTGAAACAGAGGGCGAGAAACAGAAGGGCTGAAACAGTGGGGCTGAAACAGAGGGTGAGAAACCGAGGGGTGAAACAGAGGGGCTGAAACAGAGGGGCTGAAACAGAGGGCGAGAAACCGAGGTGCTCAAACAGAGGGTGAGAAACAGAGGGGCTGAAACAGAGGGGCTGAAACAGAGGGGCTCAAACAGAGGGGCTAAAACAGAGGGCGAGAAACCGAGGGGTTGAAACAGAGGGCGAGAAACAGAGGGGCTGAAACAGAGGGGCTGAAACAGAGGGGCTGAAACAGAGGGCGAGAAACCGAGGGGCTGAAACAGAGGGCGAGAAACAGAGGGGCTGAAACAGAGGGGCTCAAACAGAGGGGCTGAAACAGAGGGCGAGAAACAGAGGGGCTGAATAAGAGAGCGAGAAACAGAGGGGCTGAAACAGAGGAGCTGAAACAGAGGGGCTGAAACAGAGGGCGAGAAACCGAGGGGCTGAAACAGAGGGGCTGAAACAGAGGGCCTGAAAGAGAGGGCGAGAAAAAGAGGGGCTGAAACAGAGGGCGAGAAACAGAGGGGCTGAAACAGAGGGGCTGAAACAGAGGGCGAGAATCCGAGGGACTGAAACAGACGGCGAGAAACAGAGGGGCTGAAACAGAGGGCGAGAAACAGAGGGGCTGAAACAGAGGGCGAGAAACAGAGGGGCTGAAACAGAGGGCGAGAAACAGAGGGGCTGAAACAGAGGGGCTGAAACAGAGGGCGAGAATCCGAGGGGCTGAAACAGAGGGCGAGAAACAGAGGGGCTGAAACAGAGGGGCTGAAACAGAGGGGCTGAAACAGAGGGTGAGAAACAGAGGGGCTGAAACAGAGGGCGAGAAACAGAGGGGCTGAAACAGAGGGCGAGAAACAGAGGGGCTGAAACAGAGGGGCTGAAAAAGAGGGCGAGAAACCGAGGGGCTGAAACAGAGGGTGAGAAACCGAGGGGCTGAACAGGGGGGCTGAAACAGAGGGGCTGAAACAGAGGGGCTGAAACAGAGGGCGAGAAACAGAGGGGCTGAAACAGAGGGCGAGAAACAGAGGGGCTGAAACAGAGGGGCTGAAACAAAGGGGCTGAAACAGAGGGGCTGAAACAGAGGGCGAGAAACCGAGGGGCTGAAACAGTGGGGCTGAACCAGGGGGCGAGAAACAGAGGGCGAGAAACAGAGGGGCTGAAACAGAGGGGCTGAAACAGAGGGGCTGAAACAGAGGGCTAGAAACAGAGGGGCTGAAACAGAGGGGCTGAAACAGAGGGGCTGGAACAGAGGGGCTGAAACAGAGGGGCTGAAACAGATGGCGAGAAACAGAGGGCGAGAAACAGAGGGGCTGAAACAGAGGGCGAGAAACAGAGGGGCTGAAACAGAGGGGCTGAAACAGGGGGCGAGAAACAGAGGGGCTGAAACAGAGGGGCTGAAACAGAGGGTGAGAAACAGAGGGGCTGAAACAGAGGGCGAGAAACAGAGGGGCTGAAACAGAGGGGCTGAAACAGAGGGCGAGAAACAGAGGGGCTGAAACAGAGGGGCTGAAACAGAGGGGCTGAAACAGAGAGCGAGAAACCGAGGGGTTGAACAGAGGGGCTGAAACAGAGGGGCTGAAACAGAGGGGCTGAAACAGAGGGCGAGAAACAGAGGGGCTGAAACAGAGGGCGAGAAACAGAGGGGCTGAAACAGAGGGGCTGAAACAGGGGGCGAGAAACCGAGGGGCTGAAACAGATGGGCTGAAACAGGGGGCGAGAAACAGAGGGCGAGAAACAGAGGGCGAGAAACAGAGGGGCTGAAACAGACGGGCTGAAACAGAGGGGCTGAAACTGAGGGCGAGAAACAGAGGGGCTGAAACAGAGGGGCTGAAACTGAGGGCGAGAAACAGCGGGGCTGAAACAGATGGGCTGAAACAGAGGGCGAGAAACAGAGGGGCTGAAACAGAGGGCGAGAAACAGAGGGGCTGAAACAGAGGGGCTGAAACAGAGGGCGAGAAACCGAGGGGATGAAACAGAGGGGCTGAAACAGGGGGCGAGAAACAGAGGGCGAGAAACAGAGGGGCTGAAACAGAGGGGCTGAAACAGAGGGCTAGAAACAGAGGGGCTGAAATAGAGGGGCTGAAACAGCGGGGCTGAAACAGAGGGCGAGAAACAGAGGGGCTGAAACAGAGGGGCTGAAACAGAGGGGCTGAAACAGAGGGGCTGAAACAGAGGGCGAGAAACAGAGGGCGAGAAACAGAGGGGCTGAAACAGAGGGCGAGAAACAGAGGGGCAGAAACAGAGGGGCTGAAACAGGGGGCGAGAAACAGAGGGGCTGAAACAGAGGGGCTGAAACATGGGGCGAGAAACAGAGGGGCTGAAACAGAGGGGCTGAAACAGGGGGCGAGAAACAGGGGGCGAGAAACAGAGGGGCTGAAACAGAGGGCGAGAAACAGAGGGGCTGAAACAGTGGGGCTGAAACAGAGGGCGAGAAAAAGAGGGGCTGAAACAGAGGGGCTGAAACAGTGGGGCTGAAAGAGAGGGCGAGAAAAAGAGGGGCTGAAACAGAGGGGCTGAAACAGAGGGGCTGAAACAGAGGGCGAGAAACAGAGGGGCTGAAACAGAGGGGCTGAAACAGAGGGCGAGAATCCGAGGGGCTGAAACAGAGGGCGAGAAACAGAGGGGCTGAAACAGAGGGGCTGAAACAGAGGGGCTGAAACAGAGGGTGAGAAACAGAGGGGCTGAAACAGAGGGCGAGAAACAGAGGGGCTGAAACAGAGGGCGAGAAACAGAGGGGCTGAAACAGAGGGGCTGAAACAGAGGGCGAGAAACCGAGGGGCTGAAACAGAGGGCGAGAAACCGAGGGGCTGAACAGAGGGGCTGAAACAGAGGAGCTGAAACAGAGTGGCTGAAACAGAGGGGCTGAAACAGAGGGGCTGAAACAAAGGGGCTGAAACAGAGGGGCTGAAACAGAGGGCGAGAAACCGAGGGGCTGAAACAGTGGGGCTGAAACAGGGGGCGAGAAACAGAGGGCGAGAAACAGAGGGGCTGAAACAGAGGGGCTGAAACAGAGGGGCCGAAACAGAGGGCTAGAAACAGAAGGGCTGAAACAGAGGGGCTGAAACAGAGTGGCTGGAACAGAGGGGCTGAAACAGAGGGGCTGAAACAGAGGGCGAGAAACAGAGGGCGAGAAACAGAGGGGCTGAAACAGAGGGCGAGAAACAGAGGGGCTGAAACAGAGGGGCTGAAACAGGGGGCGAGAAACAGAGGGGCTGAAACAGAGGGGCTGAAACAGAGGGTGAGAAACAGAGGGGCTGAAACAGAGGGCGAGAAACAGAGGGGCTGAAACAGAGGGGCTGAAACAGAGGGCGAGAAACAGAGGGGCTGAAACAGAGGGGCTGAAACAGAGGGGCTGAACCAGAGGGCGAGAAACCGAGGGGTTGAACAGAGGGGCTGAAACAGAGGGGCTGAAACAGAGGGGCTGAAACAGAGGGCGAGAAACAGAGGGCGAGAAACAGAGTGCGAGAAACAGAGGGGCTGAAACAGAGGGGCTGAAACAGAGGGCGAGAAACCGAGGGGCTGAAACAGAGGGGCTGAAACAGGGGGCGAGATACAGAGGGCGAGAAACAGAGGGGCTGAAACAGAGGGGCTGAAACAGAGGGGCTGAAACAGAGGGGCTGAAACTGAGGGCGAGAAACAGAGGGGCTGAAACAGAGGGGCTGAAACAGAGGGGCTGAAACAGGGGGCGAGAAACAGAGGGCGAGAAACAGAGGGGCTGAAACAGAGGGGCTGAAACAGAGGGCGAGAAACAGAAGGGCTGAAACAGTGGGGCTGAAACAGAGGGTGAGAAACCGAGGGGTGAAACAGAGGGGCTGAAACAGAGGGGCTGAAACAGAGGGCGAGAAACCGAGGTGCTCAAACAGAGGGTGAGAAACAGAGGGGCTGAAACAGAGGGGCTGAAACAGAGGGGCTCAAACAGAGGGGCTAAAACAGAGGGCGAGAAACCGAGGGGTTGAAACAGAGGGCGAGAAACAGAGGGGCCGAAACAGAGGGGCTGAATAAGAGAGCGAGAAACAGAGGGGCTGAAACAGAGGAGCTGAAACAGAGGGGCTGAAACAGAGGGGCTGAAACAGAGGGCCTGAAACAGAGGGCGAGAAACAGAGGGGCTGAATAAGAGAGCGAGAAACAGAGGGGCTGAAACAGAGGTGCTGAAACAGACGGGCTGAAACAGAGGTCGAGAAACCGAGGGGCTGAAACAGAGGGGCTGAAATAGAGGGGCTGAAACAGAGGGGCTGAAACAGAGGGCGAGAAGCAGAGGGGCTGAAACAGTGGGTGAGAAAAAGAGGTGCTGAAACAGAGGAGCTGAAACAGAGGGTCTGAAACAGAGGGCGAGAAACAGACGGGCAGAAACAGTGGGGCTGAAACAGAGGGCGAGAAACAGAGGGCGAGAAACAGAGGGGCTGAAACAGAGGGCGAGAAACCGAGTGGCTGAACAGTGGGGCTGAAACAGATGGGCTGAAACAGAGGGCGAGAAACAGAGGGGCTGAAACAGGGCGAGAAACAGAGGGGCTGAAACAGAGGGGCTGAAACAGAGGGCGAGAAACAGAGGGCGAGAAACAGAGGGGCTGAAACAGAGGGCGAGAAACAGAGGGGCTGAAACAGAGGGGCTGAAACAGGGGGCGAGAAATAGAGGGGCTGAAACAGAGGGGCTGAAACAGAGGGTGAGAAACAGAGGGGCTGAAACAGAGGGCGAGAAACAGAGGGGCAGAAACAGAGGGGCTGAAACAGGGGGCGAGAAACAGAGGGGCTGAAACAGAGGGGCTGAAACATAGGGCGAGAAACAGAGGGGCTGAAACAGAGGGGCTGAAACAGGGGGCGAGAAACAGGGGGCGAGAAACAGAGGGGCTGAAACAGAGGGCGAGAAACAGAGGGGCTGAAACAGTGGGGCTGAAACAGAGGGCGAGAAAAAGAGGGGCTGAAACAGAGGGGCTGAAACAGAGGGGCTGAAAGAGAGGGCGAGAAAAAGAGGGGCTGAAACAGAGGGGCTGAAACAGAGGGGCTGAAAAAGAGGGCGAGAAACAGAGGGGCTGAAACAGAGGGGCTGAAACAGAGGGCGAGAATCCGAGGGGCTGAAACAGAGGGCGAGAAACAGAGGGGCTGAAACAGAGGGGCTGAAACAGAGGGGCTGAAACAGAGGGCGAGAAACCGAGGGGCTGAAACAGAGGGCGAGAAACCGAGGGGCTGAACAGAGTGGCTGAAACAGAGGGGCTGAAACAGAGTGGCTGAAACAGAGGGGCTGAAACAGAGGGGCTGAAACAAAGGGGCTGAAACAGAGGGGCTGAAACAGAGGGCGAGAAACCGAGGGGCTGAAACAGTGGGGCTGAAACAGGGGGCGAGAAACAGAGGGCGAGAAACAGAGGGGCTGAAACAGAGGGGCTGAAACAGAGGGCGAGAAACAGAGGGCGAGAAACAGAGGGCGAGAAACAGAGGGGCTGAAACAGAGGGGCTGAAACAGAGGGCGAGAAACCGAGGGGCTGAAACAGAGGGGCTGAAACAGGGGGCGAGATACAGAGGGCGAGAAACAGAGGGGCTGAAACAGAGGGGCTGAAACAGAGGGGCTGAAACAGAGGGGCTGAAACTGAGGGCGAGAAACAGAGGGGCTGAAACAGAGGGGCTGAAACAGAGGGGCTGAAACAGGGGGCGAGAAACAGAGGGCGAGAAACAGAGGGGCTGAAACAGAGGGGCTGAAACAGAGGGCGAGAAACAGAAGGGCTGAAACAGTGGGGCTGAAACAGAGGGTGAGAAACCGAGGGGTGAAACAGAGGGGCTGAAACAGAGGGGCTGAAACAGAGGGCGAGAAACCGAGGTGCTCAAACAGAGGGTGAGAAACAGAGGGGCTGAAACAGAGGGGCTGAAACAGAGGGGCTCAAACAGAGGGGCTAAAACAGAGGGCGAGAAACCGAGGGGTTGAAACAGAGGGCGAGAAACAGAGGGGCCGAAACAGAGGGGCTGAAACAGAGGGGCTGAAACAGAGGGCGAGAAACCGAGGGGCTGAAACAGAGGGCGAGAAACAGAGGGGCTGAAACAGAGGGGCTCAAACAGAGGGGCTGAAACAGAGGGGCTGAAACAGAGGGCGAGAAACAGAGGGGCTGAAACAGAGGGGCTGAAACAGAGGGGCTGAAACAGAGGGGCTGAAACTGAGGGCGAGAAACAGAGGGGCTGAAACAGAGGGGCTGAAACAGAGGGGCTGAAACAGGGGGCGAGAAACAGAGGGCGAGAAACAGAGGGGCTGAAACAGAGGGGCTGAAACAGAGGGCGAGAAACAGAAGGGCTGAAACAGTGGGGCTGAAACAGAGGGTGAGAAACCGAGGGGTGAAACAGAGGGGCTGAAACAGAGGGGCTGAAACAGAGGGCGAGAAACCGAGGTGCTCAAACAGAGGGTGAGAAACAGAGGGGCTGAAACAGAGGGGCTGAAACAGAGGGGCTCAAACAGAGGGGCTAAAACAGAGGGCGAGAAACCGAGGGGTTGAAACAGAGGGCGAGAAACAGAGGGGCCGAAACAGAGGGGCTGAAACAGAGGGGCTGAAACAGAGGGCGAGAAACCGAGGGGCTGAAACAGAGGGCGAGAAACAGAGGGGCTGAAACAGAGGGGCTCAAACAGAGGGGCTGAAACAGAGGGCGAGAAACAGAGGGGCTGAATAAGTGAGCGAGAAACAGAGGGGCTGAAACAGAGGAGCTGAAACAGAGGGGCTGAAACAGAGGGCGAGAAACCGAGGGGCTGAAACAGAGGGGCTGAAACAGAGGGCCTGAAACAGAGGGCGAGAAACAGAGGGGCTGAATAAGAGAGCGAGAAACAGAGGGGCTGAAACAGAGGTGCTGAAACAGACGGGCTGAAACAGAGGTCGAGAAACCGAGGGGCTGAAACAGAGGGGCTGAAATAGAGGGGCTGAAACAGAGGGGCTGAAACAGAGGGCGAGAAGCAGAGGGGCTGAAACAGTGGGTGAGAAAAAGAGGTGCTGAAACAGAGGAGTTGAAACAGAGGGTCTGAAACAGAGGGCGAGAAACAGAGGCGCAGAAACAGTGGGGCTGAAACAGAGGGCGAGAAACAGAGGGCGAGAAACAGAGGGGCTGAAACAGAGGGCGAGAAACCGAGTGGCTGAACAGTGGGGCTGAAACAGATGGGCTGAAACAGAGGGCGAGAAACAGAGGGGCTGAAACAGGGCGAGAAACAGAGGGGCTGAAACAGAGGGGCTGAAACAGAGGGCGAGAAACAGAGGGCGAGAAACAGAGGGGCTGAAACAGAGGGCGAGAAACAGAGGGGCTGAAACAGAGGGGCTGAAACAGGGGGCGAGAAATAGAGGGGCTGAAACAGAGGGGCTGAAACAGAGGGTGAGAAACAGAGGGGCTGAAACAGAGGGCGAGAAACAGAGGGGCTGAAACAGAGGGCGAGAAACAGAGGGGCTGAAACAGAGGGGCTGAAACAGAGGGCGAGAAACCGAGGGGCTGAAACAGAGGGGCTGAAACAGGGGGGCGAGAAACAGAGGGCGAGAAACAGAGGGGCTGAAACAGAGGGGCTGAAACAGAGGGCTAGAAACAGAGGGCGAGAAACAGATGGGCGGAAACAGAGGGCGAGAAACCGAGGGGCTGAAACAGAGGGCGAGAAACAGAGGGGCTGAAACAGAGGGGCTGAAACAGAGGGTCTGAAACAGAAGGGCTGAAACAGAGGGGCTGAAACAGAGGGCTAGAAACAGAGGGGCTGAAACAGAGGGGCTGAAACAGAGGGGCTGGAACAGAGGGGCTGAAACAGAGGGGCTGAAACAGAGGGGCTGAAACAGAGGGCTAGAAACAGAGGGGCTGAAACAGAGGGGCTGAAACAGAGGGGCTGGAACAGAGGGGCTGAAACAGAGGGGCTGAAACAGAGGGCGAGAAACAGAGGGCGAGAAACTGAGGGGCTGAAACAGAGGGCGAGAAACAGAGGGGCTGAAACAGAGGGGCTGAAACAGGGGGCGAGAAACAGAGGGGCTGAAACAGAGGGGCTGAAACAGAGGGTGAGAAACAGAGGGGCTGAAACAGAGGGCGAGAAACAGAGGGGCTGAAACAGAGGGGCTGAAACAGAGGGCGAGAAACAGAGGGGCTGAAACAGAGGGGCTCAAACAGAGGGGCTGAAACAGAGGGCGAGAAACCGAGGGGTTGAACAGAGGGGCTGAAACAGAGGGGCTGAAACAGAGGGGCTGAAACAGAGGGCGAGAAACAGAGGGCGAGAAACAGAGGGCGAGAAACAGAGGGGCTGAAACAGAGGGGCTGAAACAGAGGGCGAGAAACCGAGGGGCTGAAACAGAGGGGCTGAAACAGGGGGCGAGAAACAGAGGGCGAGAAACAGAGGGGCTGAAACAGAGGGGCTGAAACAGAGGGGCTGAAACAGAGGAGCTGAAACTGAGGGCGAGAAACAGAGGGGCTGAAACAGAGGGGCTGAAACAGAGGGGCTGAAACAGGGGGCGAGAAACAGAGGGCGATAAACAGAGGGGCTGAAACAGAGGGGCTGAAACAGAGGGCGAGAAACAGAAGGGCTGAAACAGTGGGGCTGAAACAGAGGGTGAGAAACCGAGGGGTGAAACAGAGGGGCTGAAACAGAGGGGCTGAAACAGAGGGCGAGAAACCGAGGTACTCAAACAGAGGGTGAGAAACAGAGGGGCTGAAACAGAGGGGCTGAAACAGAGGGGCTCAAACAGAGGGGCTAAAACAGAGAGCGAGAAACCGAGGGGTTGAAACAGAGGGCGAGAAACAGAGGGGCCGAAACAGAGGGGCTGAAACAGAGGGGCTGAAACAGAGGGCGAGAAACCGAGGGGCTGAAACAGAGGGCGAGAAACAGAGGGGCTGAAACAGAGGGGCTCAAACAGAGGGGCTGAAACAGAGGGCGAGAAACAGAGGGGCTGAATAAGAGAGCGAGAAACAGAGGGGCTGAAACAGAGGAGCTGAAACAGAGGGGCTGAAACAGAGGGCGAGAAACCGAGGGGCTGAAACAGAGGGGCTGAAACAGAGGGCCTGAAACAGAGGGCGAGAAACAGAGGGGCTGAATAAGAGAGCGAGAAACAGAGGGGCTGAAACAGAGGTGCTGAAACAGACGGGCTGAAACAGAGGTCGAGAAACCGAGGGGCTGAAACAGAGGGGCTGAAATAGAGGGGCTGAAACAGAGGGGCTGAAACAGAGGGCGAGAAGCAGAGGGGCTGAAACAGTGGGTGAGAAAAAGAGGTGCTGAAACAGAGGAGCTGAAACAGAGGGTCTGAAACAGAGGGCGAGAAACAGAGGGGCAGAAACAGTGGGGCTGAAACAGAAGGCGAGAAACAGAGGGCGAGAAACAGAGGGGCTGAAACAGAGGGCGAGAAACCGAGTGGCTGAACAGTGGGGCTGAAACAGATGGGCTGAAACAGAGGGCGAGAAACAGAGGGGCTGAAACAGAGGGCGAGAAACAGAGGGGCTGAAACAGAGGGGCTGAAACAAAGGGGCTGAAACAGAGGGGCTGAAACATGGGGCGAGAAACAGAGGGGCTGAAACAGAGGGGCTGAAACAGGGGGCGAGAAACAGGGGGCGAGAAACAGAGGGGCTGAAACAGAGGGCGAGAAACAGAGGGGCTGAAACAGTGGGGCTGAAACAGAGGGCGAGCAAAAGAGGGGCTGAAACAGAGGGGCTGAAACAGAGGGGCTGAAAGAGAGGGCGAGAAAAAGAGGGGCTGAAACAGAGGGGCTGAAACAGAGGGGCTGAAACAGAGGGCGAGAAACAGAGGGGCTGAAACAGAGGGGCTGAAACAGAGGGCGAGAATCGGAGGGACTGAAACAGAGGGCGAGAAACCGAGGGGCTGAAACAGAGGGGCTGAAACAGAGGGTGAGAAACCGAGGGGCTGAAACAGAGGGCGAGAAACAGAGGGGCTGAAACAGAGGGCGAGAAACAGAGCGGCTGAAACAGAGGGGCTGAAACGGAGGGCGAGAAACCGAGGGGCTGAAACAGAGGGCGAGAAACCGAGGGGCTGAACAGAGGGGCTGAAACAGAGGGGCTGAAACAGAGGGGCTGAAACAGAGGGCGAGAAACAGAGGGGCTGAAACAGAGGGGCTGAAACAGAGGGCGAGAAACAGAAGGGCTGAAACAGTGGGGCTGAAACAGAGGGTGAGAAACCGAGGGGTGAAACAGAGGGGCTGAAACAGAGGGGCTGAAACAGAGGGCGAGAAACCGAGGTGCTCAAACAGAGGGTGAGAAACAGAGGGGCTGAAACAGAGGGGCTGAAACAGAGGGGCTCAAACAGAGGGGCTAAAACAGAGGGCGAGAAACCGAGGGGTTGAAACAGAGGGCGAGAAACAGAGGGGCCGAAACAGAGGGGCTGAAACAGAGGGGCTGAAACAGAGGGCGAGAAACCGAGGGGCTGAAACAGAGGGGCTGAAACAGAGGGCCTGAAAGAGAGGGCGAGAACAAGAGGGGCTGAAACAGAGGGCGAGAAACAGAGGGGCTGAAACAGAGGGGCTGAAACAGAGGGCGAGAATCCGAGGGACTGAAACAGACGGCGAGAAACAGAGGGGCTGAAACAGAGGGGCTGAAACAGAGGGGCTGAAACAGAGGGCGAGAAACAGAGGGGCTGAAACAGAGGGCGAGAAACAGAGGGGCTGAAACAGAGGGCGAGAAACAGAGGGGCTGAAACAGAGGGGCTGAAACAGAGGGCGAGAAACCGAGGGGCTGAAACAGAGGGCGAGAAACCGAGGGGCTGAACAGAGGGGCTGAAACAGAGGGGCTGAAACCGAGGGGCTGAAACAGAGGGCGAGAAACAGAGGGGCTGAAACAGAGGGCGAGAAACAGAGGGGCTGAAACAGAGGGGCTGAAACAAAGGGGCTGAAACAGAGGGGCTGAAACATGGGGCGAGAAACAGAGGGGCTGAAACAGAGGGCCTGAAACAGGGGGCGAGAAACAGGGGGCGAGAAACAGAGGGGCTGAAACAGAGGGCGAGAAACAGAGGGGCTGAAACAGTGGGGCTGAAACAGAGGGCGAGCAAAAGAGGGGCTGAAACAGAGGGGCTGAAACAGAGGGGCTGAAAGAGAGGGCGAGAAAAAGAGGGGCTGAAACAGAGGGGCTGAAACAGAGGGGCTGAAACAGAGGGCGAGAAACAGAGGGGCTGAAACAGAGGGGCTGAAACAGAGGGCGAGAATCGGAGGGACTGAAACAGAGGGCGAGAAACCGAGGGGCTGAAACAGAGGGGCTGAAACAGAGGGGCTGAAACAGAGGGTGAGAAACCGAGGGGCTGAAACAGAGGGCGAGAAACAGAGGGGCTGAAACAGAGGGCGAGAAACAGAGGGGCTGAAACAGAGGGGCTGAAACAGAGGGCGAGAAACCGAGGGGCTGAAACAGAGGGCGAGAAACCGAGGGGCTGAACAGAGGGGCTGAAACAGAGGGGCTGAAACAGAGGGGCTGAAACAGAGGGCGAGAAACAGAGGGGCTGAAACAGAGGGGCTGAAACAGAGGGGCTGAAACAGGGGGCGAAAAACAGAGGGCGAGAAACAGAGGGGCTGAAACAGAGGGGCTGAAACAGAGGGCGAGAAACAGAAGGGCTGAAACAGTGGGGCTGAAACAGAGGGTGAGAAACCGAGGGGTGAAACAGAGGGGCTGAAACAGAGGGGCTGAAACAGAGGGCGAGAAACCGAGGTGCTCAAACAGAGGGTGAGAAACAGAGGGGCTGAAACAGAGGGGCTGAAACAGAGGGGCTCAAACAGAGGGGCTAAAACAGAGGGCGAGAAACCGAGGGGTTGAAACAGAGGGCGAGAAACAGAGGGGCCGAAACAGAGGGGCTGAAACAGAGGGGCTGAAACAGAGGGCGAGAAACCGAGGGGCTGAAACAGAGGGCGAGAAACAGAGGGGCTGAAACAGAGGGGCTCAAACAGAGGGGCTGAAACAGAGGGCGAGAAACAGAGGGGCTGAATAAGAGAGCGAGAAACAGAGGGGCTGAAACAGAGGAGCTGAAACAGAGGGGCTGAAACAGAGGGCGAGAAACCGAGGGGCTGAAACAGAGGGGCTGAAACAGAGGGCCTGAAACAGAGGGCGAGAAAAAGAGGGGCTGAATAAGAGAGCGAGAAACAGAGGGGCTGAAACAGAGGGGCTGAAACAGACGGGCTGAAACAGAGGTCGAGAAACCGAGGGGCTGAAACAGAGGGGCTGAAATAGAGGGGCTGAAACAGAGGGGCTGAAACAGAGGGCGAGAAGCAGAGGGGCTGAAACAGTGGGTGAGAAAAAGAGGTGCTGAAACAGAGGAGCTGAAACAGAGGGTCTGAAACAGAGGGCGAGAAACAGAGGGGCAGAAACAGTGGGGCTGAAACAGAGGGCGAGAAACAGAGGGCGAGAAACAGAGGGGCTGAAACAGAGGGCGAGAAACCGAGTGGCTGAACAGTGGGGCTGAAACAGATGGGCTGAAACAGAGGGCGAGAAACAGAGGGGCTGAAACAGAGGGCGAGAAACAGAGGGGCTGAAACAGAGGGCGAAAAACAGAGGGCGAGAAACAGAGGGGCTGAAACAGAGGGCGAGAAACAGAGGGGCTGAAACAGAGGGGCTGAAACAGGGGGCGAGAAACAGAGGGGCTGAAACAGAGGGGCTGAAACAGAGGGTGAGAAACAGAGGGGCTGAAACAGAGGGCGAGAAACAGAGGGGCTGAAACAGAGGGCGAGAAACAGAGGGGCTGAAACAGAGGGGCTGAAACAGAGGGCGAGAAACCGTGGGGTGAAACAGAGGGCGAGAAACCGAGTGGCTGAACAGAGGGGCTGAAACAGATGGGCTGAAACAGAGGGCGAGAAACAGAGGGGCTGAAACAGAGGGCGAGAAACAGAGGGGCTGAAACAGAGGGGCTGAAACAGAGGGCGAGAAACCGAGGGGCTGAAACAGAGGGGCTGAAACAGGGGGCGAGAAACAGAGGGCGAGAAACAGAGGGGCTGAAACAGAGGGGCTGAAACAGAGGGTCTGAAACAGAGGGCGAGAAACAGAGGGGCTGAAACAGAGGGGCTGAAACAGAGGGGCTGAAACAGAGGTGCTCAAACAGAGGGGCTGAAACAGAGGGCGAGAAACAGAGGGGGAGAAACAGAGGGGCTAAAACAGTGGGCGAGAAACAGAGGGGCTGAAACAGAGGGGCTGAAACAGGGGGCGAGAAACAGAGGGGCTGAAACAGAGGGGCTGAAACATGGGGCGAGAAACAGAGGGGCTGAAACAGAGGGGCTGAAACAGGGGGCGAGAAACAGGGGGCGAGAAACAGAGGGGCTGAAACAGAGGGCGAGAAACAGAGGGGCTGAAACAGTGGGGCTGA
Organism: Chiloscyllium punctatum; assembly: GCF_047496795.1. Classification (NCBI taxonomy): domain Eukaryota; kingdom Metazoa; phylum Chordata; class Chondrichthyes; order Orectolobiformes; family Hemiscylliidae; genus Chiloscyllium; species Chiloscyllium punctatum. The sequence continues at coordinate 684,209 of NW_027309862.1, forward strand.
AACAGAGGGCGAGAAAAAGAGGGGCTGAAACAGAGGGGCTGAAACAGAGGGGCTGAAAGAGAGGGCGAGAAAAAGAGGGGCTGAAACAGAGGGGCTGAAACAGAGGGGCTGAAACAGAGGGCGAGAAACAGAGGGGCTGAAACAGAGGGGCTGAAACAGAGGGCGAGAATCCGAGGGACTGAAACAGAGGGCGAGAAACAGAGGGGCTGAAACAGAGGGGCTGAAACAGAGGGGCTGAAACAGAGGGTGAGAAACAGAGGGGCTGAAACAGAGGGCGAGAAACAGAGGGGCTGAAACAGAGGGCGAGAAACAGAGGGGCTGAAACAGAGGGGCTGAAACAGAGGGCGAGAAACCGAGGGGCTGAAACAGAGGGCGAGAAACCGAGGGGTTGAACAGAGGGGCTGAAACAGAGGGGCTGAAACAGAGGGGCTGAAACAGAGGGCGAGAAACAGAGGGGCTGAAACAGAGGGGCTGAAACAAAGGGGCTGAAACAGAGGGGCTGCAACAGAGGGGCTGAAACAGAGGGGCTGAAACAGAGGGCGAGAAACAGAGGGCGAGAAACAGAGGGGCTGAAACAGAGGGCGAGAAACAGAGGGGCTGAAACAGAGGGGCTGAAACAGGGGGCGAGAAACAGAGGGGCTGAAACAGAGGGGCTGAAACAGAGGGTGAGAAACAGAGGGGCTGAAACAGAGGGCGAGAAACAGAGGGGCTGAAACAGAGGGGCTGAAACAGAGGGCGAGAAACAGAGGGGGTGAAACAGAGGGGCTGAAACAGAGGGGCTGAAACAGAGGGCGAGAAACCGAGGGGTTGAACAGAGGGGCTGAAACAGAGGGGCTGAAACAGAGGGGCTGAAACAGAGGGCGAGAAACAGAGGGCGAGAAACAGAGGGCGAGAAACAGAGGGGCTGAAACAGAGGGGCTGAAACAGAGGGCGAGAAACCGAGGGGCTGAAACAGAGGGGCTGAAACAGGGGGCGAGAAACAGAGGGCGAGAAACAGAGGGGCTGAAACAGAGGGGCTGAAACAGAGGGGCTGAAACAGAGGGGCTGAAACTGAGAGCGAGAAACAGAGGGGCTGAAACAGAGGGGCTGAAACAGAGGGGCTGAAACAGGGGGCGAGAAACAGAGGGCGAGAAACAGAGGGGCTGAAACAGAGGGGCTGAAACAGAGGGCGAGAAACAGAAGGGCTGAAACAGTGGGGCTGAAACAGAGGGTGAGAAACCGAGGGGTGAAACAGAGGGGCTGAAACAGAGGGGTAGAAACAGAGGGCGAGAAACCGAGGTGCTCAAACAGAGGGTGAGAAACAGAGGGGCTGAAACAGAGGGGCTGAAACAGAGGGGCTCAAACAGAGGGGCTAAAACAGAGGGTGAGAAACCGAGGGGTTGAAACAGAGGGCGAGAAACAGAGGGGCCGAAACAGAGGGGCTGACACAGAGGGGCTGAAACAGAGGGCGAGAAACCGAGGGGCTGAAACAGAGGGCGAGAAACAGAGGGGCTGAAACAGAGGGGCTCAAACAGAGGGGCTGAAACAGAGGGCGAGAAACAGAGGGGCTGAAACAGAGGGCGAGAAACCGAGGGGCTGAAACAGAGGGGCTGAAACAGAGGGCCTGAAACAGAGGGGCTGAAACAGAGGGCGAGAAGCAGAGGGGCTGAAACAGTGGGTGAGAAAAAGAGGTGCTGAAACAGAGGAGCTGAAACAGAGGGTCTGAAACAGAGGGCGAGAAACAGAGGGGCTGAAACAGTGGGGCTGAAACAGAGGGCGAGAAACAGAGGGCGAGAAACAGAGGGGCTGAAACAGAGGGCGAGAAACCGAGTGGCTGAACAGAGGGGCTGAAACAGATGGGCTTAAACAGAGGGCAAGAAACAGAGGGGCTGAAACAGAGGGCGAGAAACAGAGGGGCTGAAACAGAGGGGCTGAAACAAAGGGCGAGAAACAGAGGGGCTGAAACAGAGGGCGAGAAACAGAGGGGCTGAAACAGAGGGGCTGAAACAGGGGGCGAGAAACAGAGGGGCTGAAACAGAGGGGCTGAAACAGAGGGTGAGAAACAGAGGGGCTGAAACAGAGGGGCTGAAACAGAGGGCGAGAAACAGAGGGGCTGAAACAGAGGGGCTCAAACAGAGGGGCTGAAACAGAGGGCGAGAAACAGAGGGGCTGAATAAGAGAGCGAGAAACAGAGGGGCTGAAACAGAGGAGCTGAAACAGAGGGGCTGAAACAGAGGGCGAGAAACCGAGGGGCTGAAACAGAGGGGCTGAAACAGAGGGCCTGAAACAGAGGGGCTGAAACAGAGGGCGAGAAACAGAGGGGCTGAAACAGAGGGGCAGAAACAGGGGGCGAGAAACAGAGGGGCTGAAACAGAGGGGCTGAAACAGAGGGTGAGAAACAGAGGGGCTGAAACAGAGGGGCTGAAACAGAGGGGCTGAAACAGAGGGTCTGAAACAGAGGGCGAGAAACAGAGGGGCTGAAACAGTGGGGCTGAAACAGAGGGCGAGAAACAGAGGGCGAGAAACAGAGGGGCTGAAACAGAGGGCGAGAAACAGAGTGGCTGAACAGAGGGGCTGAAACAGATGGGCTTAAACAGAGGGCAAGAAACAGAGGGGCTGAAACAGAGGGCGAGAAACAGAGGGGCTGAAACAGAGGGGCTGAAACAAAGGGCGAGAAACAGAGGGGCTGAAACAGAGGGCGAGAAACAGAGGGGCTGAAACAGAGGGGCTGAAACAGGGGGCGAGAAACAGAGGGGCTGAAACAGAGGGGCTGAAACAGAGGGTGAGAAACAGAGGGGCTGAAACAGAGGGGCTGAAACAGAGGGGCTGAAACAGAGGGCGAGAAACAGAGGGGTTGAAACAGAGGGGCTGAAACAGAGGGCTGAAACAGAGGGGCTGAAACCGAGGGCGAGAAACCGAGGTGCAGAAACAGAGGGCGAGAAACCGAGTGGCTGAACAGAGGGGCTGAAACAGATGGGCTGAAACAGAGGGCGAGAAACAGAGGGGCTGAAACAGAGGGCGAGAAACAGAGGGGCTGAAACAGAGGGGCTGAAACTGAGGGCGAGAAACCGAGGGGCTGAAACAGAGGGGCTGAAACAGGGGGCGAGAAACAGAGGGCGAGAAACAGAGGGGCTGAAACAGAGGGGCTGAAACAGAGGGGCTGAAACAGAGGGCTAGAAACAGAGGGGCTGAAACAGAGGGGCTGCAACAGCGGGGCTGAAACAGAGGGCGAGAAACAGAGGGGCTGAAACAGAGGGGCTGAAACAGAGGGCGAGAAACAGAGGGCGAGAAACAGAGGGGCTGAAACAGAGGGCGAGAAACAGAGGGGCTGAAACAGATGGGCTGAAACAGGGGGCGAGAAACAGAGGGGCTGAAACAGAGGGGCTGAAACATGGGGCGAGAAACAGAGGGGCTGAAACAGAGGGGCTGAAACAGGGGGCGAGAAACAGGGGGCGAGAAACAAGGGGCTGAAACAGAGGGCGAGAAACAGAGGGGCTGAAACAGTGGGGCTGAAACAGAGGGCGAGAAAAAGAGGGGCTGAAACAGAGGGGCTGAAACAGAGGAGCTGAAAGAGAGGGCGAGAAAAAGACGTGCTGAAACAGAGGGGCTGAAACAGAGGGGCTGAAACAGAGGGCGAGAAACAGAGGGGCTGAAACAGAGGGGCTGAAACAGAGGGCGAGAATCCGAGGGGCTGAAACAGAGGGCGAGAAACAGAGGGGCTGAAACAGAGGGGCTGAAACAGAGGGTGAGAAACAGAGGGGCTGAAACAGAGGGCGAGAAACAGAGGGGCTGAAACAGAGGGCGAGAAACAGAGGGGCTGAAACAGAGGGGCTGAAACAGAGGGCGAGAAACCGAGGGGGTGAAACAGAGGGCGAGAAACCGATGGGCTGAACAGATGGGCAGAAACAGAGGGGCTGAAACAGAGGGGCTGAAACAGAGGGCGAGAAACAGAGGGGCTGAAACAGAGGGCGAGAAACAGAGGGGCTGAAACAGAAGGGCTGAAACAGTGGGCGAGAAACAGAGTGGCTGAAACAGAGGGCGAGAAACAGAGGGGCTGAAACAGAGGGGCTGAAACAGAGGGGCTGAAACAGGGGGAAAGAAACAGAGGGGCTGAAACAGAGTGGCTGAAACAGAGGGGCTGAAACAGAGGGTCTGAAACAGAGGGCGAGAAACAGAAGGGCTGAAACAATGGGGCTTAAACAGAGGGGCTGAAACAGGGGGCGAGAAACAGAGGGGGAGAAACAGAGGGACTGGAACAGAGGGCGAGAAACAGAGGGGCTGAAACAGAGGGGCTGAAACAGGGGGCGAGAAACAGAGGGGCTGAAACAGAGGGGCTGAAACATGGGGCGAGAAACAGAGGGGCCGAAACAGAGGGGCTGAAACAGGGGGCGAGAAACAGGGGGCGAGAAACAGAGGGGCTGAAACAGAGGGCGAGAAACAGAGGGGCTGAAACAGTGGGGCTGAAACAGAGGGCGAGAAAAAGAGGGGCTGAAACAGAGGGGCTGAAACAGAGGGGCTGAAAGAGAGGACGAGAAAAAGAGGGGCTGAAACAGAGGGGCTGAAACAGAGGGGCTGAAACAGAGGGCGAGAAACAGAGGGGCTGAAACAGAGGGGCTGAAACAGAGGGCGAGAATCTGAGGGACTGAAACAGAGGGCGAGAAACAGAGGGGCTGAAACAGAGGGGCTGAAACAGAGGGGCTGAAACAGAGGGTGAGAAACAGAGGGGCTGAAACAGAGGGCGAGAAACAGAGGGGCTGAAACAGAGGGCGAGAAACAGAGGGGCTGAAACAGAGGGGCTGAAACAGAGGGCGAGAAACCGAGGGGCTGAAACAGAGGGCGAGAAACCGAGGGGTTGAACAGAGGGGCTGAAACAGAGGGGCTGAAACAGAGGGCGAGAAACCGAGGTGCTCAAACAGAGGGTGAGAAACAGAAGGGCTGAAACAGTGGGGCTGAAACAGAGGGTGAGAAACCGAGGGGTGAAACAGAGGGGCTGAAACAGAGGGGCTGAAACAGAGGGCGAGAAACCGAGGTGCTCAAACAGAGGGTGAGAAACAGAGGGGCTGAAACAGAGGGGCTGAAACAGAGGGGCTGAAACAGGGGGAAAGAAACAGAGGGGCTGAAACAGAGTGGCTGAAACAGAGGGGCTGAAACAGAGGGTCTGAAACAGAGGGCGAGAAACAGAAGGGCTGAAACAATGGGGCTGAAACAGAGGGGCTGAAACAGGGGGCGAGAAACAGAGGGGGAGAAACAGAGGGAGTGGAACAGAGGGCGAGAAACAGAGGGGCTGAAACAGAGGGGCTGAAACAGGGGGCGAGAAACAGAGGGGCTGAAACAGAGGGGCTGAAACATGGGGCGAGAAACAGAGGGGCCGAAACAGAGGGGCTGAAACAGGGGGCGAGAAACAGGGGGCGAGAAACAGAGGGGCTGAAACAGAGGGCGAGAAACAGAGGGGCTGAAACAGTGGGGCTGAAACAGAGGGCGAGAAAAAGAGGGGCTGAAACAGAGGGGCTGAAACAGAGGGGCTGAAAGAGAGGACGAGAAAAAGAGGGGCTGAAACAGAGGGGCTGAAACAGAGGGGCTGAAACAGAGGGCGAGAAACAGAGGGGCTGAAACAGAGGGGCTGAAACAGAGGGCGAGAATCCGAGGGACTGAAACAGAGGGCGAGAAACAGAGGGGCTGAAACAGAGGGGCTGAAACAGAGGGGCTGAAACAGAGGGTGAGAAACAGAGGGGCTGAAACAGAGGGCGAGAAACAGAGGGGCTGAAACAGAGGGCGAGAAACAGAGGGGCTGAAACAGAGGGGCTGAAACAGAGGGCGAGAAACCGAGGGGCTGAAACAGAGGGCGAGAAACCGAGGGGTTGAACAGAGGGGCTGAAACAGAGGGGCTGAAACAGAGGGCGAGAAACCGAGGTGCTCAAACAGAGGGTGAGAAACAGAAGGGCTGAAACAGTGGGGCTGAAACAGAGGGTGAGAAACCGAGGGGTGAAACAGAGGGGCTGAAACAGAGGGGCTGAAACAGAGGGCGAGAAACCGAGGTGCTCAAACAGAGGGTGAGAAACAGAGGGGCTGAAACAGAGGGGCTGAAACAGAGGGGCTCAAACAGAGGGGCTAAAACAGAGGGCGAGAAACCGAGGGGTTGAAACAGAGGGCGAGAAACAGAGGGGCCGAAACAGAGGGGCTGAAACAGAGGGCGAGAAACCGAGGGGCTGAAACAGAGGGCGAGAAACAGAGGGGCTGAAACAGAGGGGCTCAAACAGAGGGGCTGAAACAGAGGGCGAGAAACAGAGGGGCTGAATAAGAGAGCGAGAAACAGAGGGGCTGAAACAGAGGAGCTGAAACAGAGGGGCTGAAACAGAGGGCGAGAAACAGAGGGGCTGAAACAGAGGGGCTGAAACAGAGGGCCTGAAACAGAGGGGCTGAAACAGAGGGCGAGAAGCAGAGTGGCTGAAACAGTGGGTGAGAAAAAGAGGTGCTGAAACAGAGGAGCTGAAACAGAGGGTCTGAAACAGAGGGCGAGAAACAGAGGGGCTGAAACAGTGGGGCTGAAACAGAGGGGCTGAAACAAAGGGGCTGAAACAAAGGGGCTGAAACAGAGGGCGAGAAACAGAGGTGCTGAAACAGTGGGGCTGAAACAGGGGGCGAGAAACAGAGGGCGAGAAACAGAGGGGCTGAAACAGAGGGGCTAAAACAGAGGGGCTGAAACAGAGGGCTAGAAACAGAGGGGCTGAAACAGAGGGGCTGAAACAGAGGGGCTGGAACAGAGGGGCTGAAACAGAGAGGCTGAAACAGAGGGCGAGAAACAGAGGGCGAGAAACAGAGGGGCTGAAACAGAGGGCGAGAAACAGAGGGGCTGAAACAGAGGGGCTGAAACAGGGGGCGAGAAACAGAGGGGCTGAAACAGAGGGGCTGAAACAGAGGGTGAGAAACAGAGGGGCTGAAACAGAGGGCGAGAAACAGAGGGGCTGAAACAGAGTGGCTGAAACAGAGGGCGAGAAACAGAGGGGCTGAAACAGAGGCGCTGAAACAGAGGGGCTGAAACAGAGGCGAGAAACCGAGGGGTTGAACAGAGGGGCTGAAACAGAGGGGCTGAAACAGAGGGGCTGAAACAGAGGGCGAGAAACAGAGGGCGAGAAACAGAGGGCGAGAAACAGAGGGGCTGAAACAGAGGGGCTGAAACAGAGGGCGAGAAACCGAGGGGCTGAAACAGAGGGGCTGAAACAGGGGGCGAGAAACAGAGGGGCTGAATAAGAGAGCGAGAAACAGAGGGGCTGAAACAGAGGAGCTGAAACAGAGGGGCTGAAACAGAGGGCGAGAAACCGAGGGGCTGAAACAGAGGGGCTGAAACAGAGGGCCTGAAACAGAGGGGCTGAAACAGAGGGCGAGAAACAGAGGGGCTGAAACAGAGGGGCAGAAACAGGGGGCGAGAAACAGAGGGGCTGAAACAGAGGGGCTGAAACAGAGGGTGAGAAACAGAGGGGCTGAAACAGAGGGGCTGAAACAGAGGGGCTGAAACAGAGGGTCTGAAACAGAGGGCGAGAAACAGAGGGGCTGAAACAGTGGGGCTGAAACAGAGGGCGAGAAACAGAGGGCGAGAAACAGAGGGGCTGAAACAGAGGGCGAGAAACAGAGTGGCTGAACAGAGGGGCTGAAACAGATGGGCTTAAACAGAGGGCAAGAAACAGAGGGGCTGAAACAGAGGGCGAGAAACGGAGGGGCTGAAACAGAGGGGCTGAAACAAAGGGCGAGAAACAGAGGGGCTGAAACAGAGGGCGAGAAACAGAGGGGCTGAAACAGAGGGGCTGAAACAGGGGGCGAGAAACAGAGGGGCTGAAACAGAGGGGCTGAAACAGAGGGTGAGAAACAGAGGGGCTGAAACAGAGGGGCTGAAACAGAGGGGCTGAAACAGAGGGCGAGAAACAGAGGGGTTGAAACAGAGGGGCTGAAACAGAGGGCTGAAACAGAGGGGCTGAAACCGAGGGCGAGAAACCGAGGTGCAGAAACAGAGGGCGAGAAACCGAGTGGCTGAACAGAGGGGCTGAAACAGATGGGCTGAAACAGAGGGCGAGAAACAGAGGGGCTGAAACAGAGGGCGAGAAACAGAGGGGCTGAAACAGAGGGGCTGAAACTGAGGGCGAGAAACCGAGGGGCTGAAACAGAGGGGCTGAAACAGGGGGCGAGAAACAGAGGGCGAGAAACAGAGGGGCTGAAACAGAGGGGCTGAAACAGAGGGGCTGAAACAGAGGGCTAGAAACAGAGGGGCTGAAACAGAGGGGCTGCAACAGCGGGGCTGAAACAGAGGGCGAGAAACAGAGGGGCTGAAACAGAGGGGCTGAAACAGAGGGCGAGAAACAGAGGGCGAGAAACAGAGGGGCTGAAACAGAGGGCGAGAAACAGAGGGGCTGAAACAGATGGGCTGAAACAGGGGGCGAGAAACAGAGGGGCTGAAACAGAGGGGCTGAAACATGGGGCGAGAAACAGAGGGGCTGAAACAGAGGGGCTGAAACAGGGGGCGAGAAACAGGGGGCGAGAAACAAGGGGCTGAAACAGAGGGCGAGAAACAGAGGGGCTGAAACAGTGGGGCTGAAACAGAGGGCGAGAAAAAGAGGGGCTGAAACAGAGGGGCTGAAACAGAGGAGCTGAAAGAGAGGGCGAGAAAAAGACGTGCTGAAACAGAGGGGCTGAAACAGAGGGGCTGAAACAGAGGGCGAGAAACAGAGGGGCTGAAACAGAGGGGCTGAAACAGAGGGCGAGAATCCGAGGGGCTGAAACAGAGGGCGAGAAACAGAGGGGCTGAAACAGAGGGGCTGAAACAGAGGGTGAGAAACAGAGGGGCTGAAACAGAGGGCGAGAAACAGAGGGGCTGAAACAGAGGGCGAGAAACAGAGGGGCTGAAACAGAGGGGCTGAAACAGAGGGCGAGAAACCGAGGGGGTGAAACAGAGGGCGAGAAACCGATGGGCTGAACAGATGGGCAGAAACAGAGGGGCTGAAACAGAGGGGCTGAAACAGAGGGCGAGAAACAGAGGGGCTGAAACAGAGGGCGAGAAACAGAGGGGCTGAAACAGAAGGGCTGAAACAGTGGGCGAGAAACAGAGTGGCTGAAACAGAGGGCGAGAAACAGAGGGGCTGAAACAGAGGGGCTGAAACAGAGGGGCTGAAACAGGGGGAAAGAAACAGAGGGGCTGAAACAGAGTGGCTGAAACAGAGGGGCTGAAACAGAGGGTCTGAAACAGAGGGCGAGAAACAGAAGGGCTGAAACAATGGGGCTTAAACAGAGGGGCTGAAACAGGGGGCGAGAAACAGAGGCGGAGAAACAGAGGGACTGGAACAGAGGGCGAGAAACAGAGGGGCTGAAACAGAGGGGCTGAAACAGGGGGCGAGAAACAGAGGGGCTGAAACAGAGGGGCTGAAACATGGGGCGAGAAACAGAGGGGCCGAAACAGAGGGGCTGAAACAGGGGGCGAGAAACAGGGGGCGAGAAACAGAGGGGCTGAAACAGAGGGCGAGAAACAGAGGGGCTGAAACAGTGGGGCTGAAACAGAGGGCGAGAAAAAGAGGGGCTGAAACAGAGGGGCTGAAACAGAGGGGCTGAAAGAGAGGACGAGAAAAAGAGGGGCTGAAACAGAGGGGCTGAAACAGAGGGGCTGAAACAGAGGGCGAGAAACAGAGGGGCTGAAACAGAGGGGCTGAAACAGAGGGCGAGAATCCGAGGGACTGAAACAGAGGGCGAGAAACAGAGGGGCTGAAACAGAGGGGCTGAAACAGAGGGGCTGAAACAGAGGGTGAGAAACAGAGGGGCTGAAACAGAGGGCGAGAAACAGAGGGGCTGAAACAGAGGGCGAGAAACAGAGGGGCTGAAACAGAGGGGCTGAAACAGAGGGCGAGAAACCGAGGGGCTGAAACAGAGGGCGAGAAACCGAGGGGTTGAACAGAGGGGCTGAAACAGAGGGGCTGAAACAGAGGGCGAGAAACCGAGGTGCTCAAACAGAGGGTGAGAAACAGAAGGGCTGAAACAGTGGGGCTGAAACAGAGGGTGAGAAACCGAGGGGTGAAACAGAGGGGCTGAAACAGAGGGGCTGAAACAGAGGGCGAGAAACCGAGGTGCTCAAACAGAGGGTGAGAAACAGAGGGGCTGAAACAGAGGGGCTGAAACAGAGGGGCTGAAACAGGGGGAAAGAAACAGAGGGGCTGAAACAGAGTGGCTGAAACAGAGGGGCTGAAACAGAGGGTCTGAAACAGAGGGCGAGAAACAGAAGGGCTGAAACAATGGGGCTGAAACAGAGGGGCTGAAACAGGGGGCGAGAAACAGAGGGGGAGAAACAGAGGGAGTGGAACAGAGGGCGAGAAACAGAGGGGCTGAAACAGAGGGGCTGAAACAGGGGGCGAGAAACAGAGGGGCTGAAACAGAGGGGCTGAAACATGGGGCGAGAAACAGAGGGGCCGAAACAGAGGGGCTGAAACAGGGGGCGAGAAACAGGGGGCGAGAAACAGAGGGGCTGAAACAGAGGGCGAGAAACAGAGGGGCTGAAACAGTGGGGCTGAAACAGAGGGCGAGAAAAAGAGGGGCTGAAACAGAGGGGCTGAAACAGAGGGGCTGAAAGAGAGGACGAGAAAAAGAGGGGCTGAAACAGAGGGGCTGAAACAGAGGGGCTGAAACAGAGGGCGAGAAACAGAGGGGCTGAAACAGAGGGGCTGAAACAGAGGGCGAGAATCCGAGGGACTGAAACAGAGGGCGAGAAACAGAGGGGCTGAAACAGAGGGGCTGAAACAGAGGGGCTGAAACAGAGGGTGAGAAACAGAGGGGCTGAAACAGAGGGCGAGAAACAGAGGGGCTGAAACAGAGGGCGAGAAACAGAGGGGCTGAAACAGAGGGGCTGAAACAGAGGGCGAGAAACCGAGGGGCTGAAACAGAGGGCGAGAAACCGAGGGGTTGAACAGAGGGGCTGAAACAGAGGGGCTGAAACAGAGGGCGAGAAACCGAGGTGCTCAAACAGAGGGTGAGAAACAGAAGGGCTGAAACAGTGGGGCTGAAACAGAGGGTGAGAAACCGAGGGGTGAAACAGAGGGGCTGAAACAGAGGGGCTGAAACAGAGGGCGAGAAACCGAGGTGCTCAAACAGAGGGTGAGAAACAGAGGGGCTGAAACAGAGGGGCTGAAACAGAGGGGCTCAAACAGAGGGGCTAAAACAGAGGGCGAGAAACCGAGGGGTTGAAACAGAGGGCGAGAAACAGAGGGGCCGAAACAGAGGGGCTGAAACAGAGGGCGAGAAACCGAGGGGCTGAAACAGAGGGCGAGAAACAGAGGGGCTGAAACAGAGGGGCTCAAACAGAGGGGCTGAAACAGAGGGCGAGAAACAGAGGGGCTGAATAAGAGAGCGAGAAACAGAGGGGCTGAAACAGAGGAGCTGAAACAGAGGGGCTGAAACAGAGGGCGAGAAACAGAGGGGCTGAAACAGAGGGGCTGAAACAGAGGGCCTGAAACAGAGGGGCTGAAACAGAGGGCGAGAAGCAGAGTGGCTGAAACAGTGGGTGAGAAAAAGAGGTGCTGAAACAGAGGAGCTGAAACAGAGGGTCTGAAACAGAGGGCGAGAAACAGAGGGGCTGAAACAGTGGGGCTGAAACAGAGGGGCTGAAACAAAGGGGCTGAAACAAAGGGGCTGAAACAGAGGGCGAGAAACAGAGGTGCTGAAACAGTGGGGCTGAAACAGGGGGCGAGAAACAGAGGGCGAGAAACAGAGGGGCTGAAACAGAGGGGCTAAAACAGAGGGGCTGAAACAGAGGGCTAGAAACAGAGGGGCTGAAACAGAGGGGCTGAAACAGAGGGGCTGGAACAGAGGGGCTGAAACAGAGAGGCTGAAACAGAGGGCGAGAAACAGAGGGCGAGAAACAGAGGGGCTGAAACAGAGGGCGAGAAACAGAGGGGCTGAAACAGAGGGGCTGAAACAGGGGGCGAGAAACAGAGGGGCTGAAACAGAGGGGCTGAAACAGAGGGTGAGAAACAGAGGGGCTGAAACAGAGGGCGAGAAACAGAGGGGCTGAAACAGAGTGGCTGAAACAGAGGGCGAGAAACAGAGGGGCTGAAACAGAGGCGCTGAAACAGAGGGGCTGAAACAGAGGCGAGAAACCGAGGGGTTGAACAGAGGGGCTGAAACAGAGGGGCTGAAACAGAGGGGCTGAAACAGAGGGCGAGAAACAGAGGGCGAGAAACAGAGGGCGAGAAACAGAGGGGCTGAAACAGAGGGGCTGAAACAGAGGGCGAGAAACCGAGGGGCTGAAACAGAGGGGCTGAAACAGGGGGCGAGAAACAGAGGGCGAGAAACAGAGGGGCTGAAACAGAGGGGCTGAAACAGAGGGGCTGAAACAGAGGGGCTGAAACTGAGGGCGAGAAACAGAGGGACTGAAACAGAGGGGCTGAAACAGAGGGGCTGAAACAGGGGGCGAGAAACAGAGGGCGAGAACCAGAGGGGCTGAAACAGAGGGGCTGAAACAGAGGGCGAGAAACAGAAGGGCTGAAACAGTGGGGCTGAAACAGAGGGTGAGAAACCGAGGGGTGAAACAGAGGGGCTGAAACAGAGGGGCAGAAACAGAGGGCGAGAAACCGAGGTGCTCAAACAGAGGGTGAGAAACAGAGGGGCTGAAACAGAGGGGCTGAAACAGAGGGGCTCAAACAGAGGGGCTAAAACAGAGGGCAGGAAACCGAGGGGTTGAAACAGAGGGCGAGAAACAGAGGGGCCGAAACAGAGGGGCTGAAACAGAGGGGCTGAAACAGAGGGCGAGAAACCGAGGGGCTGAAACAGAGGGCGAGAAACAGAGGGGCTGAAACAGAGGGGCTCAAACAGAGGGGCTGAAACAGAGGGCGAGAAACAGAGGGGCTGAATAAGAGAGCGAGAAACAGAGGGGCTGAAACAGAGGAGCTGAAACAGAGGGGCTGAAACAGAGGGCGAGAAACCGAGGGGCTGAAACAGAGGGGCTGAAACAGAGGGCCTGAAACAGAGGGGCTGAAACAGAGGGCGAGAAGCAGAGGGGCTGAAACAGTGGGTGAGAAAAAGAGGTGCTGAAACAGAGGAGCTGAAACAGAGGGTCTGAAACAGAGGGCGAGAAACAGAGGGGCTGAAACAGTGGGGCTGAAACAGAGGGCGAGAAACAGAGGGCGAGAAACAGAGGGGCTGAAACAGAGGGCGAGAAACCGAGTGGCTGAACAGAGGGGCTGAAACAGATGGGCTTAAACAGAGGGCAAGAAACAGAGGGGCTGAAACAGAGGGCGAGAAACAGAGGGGCTGAAACAGAGGGGCTGAAACAAAGGGCGAGAAACAGAGGGGCGGAAAAAGCGGGCGAGAAACAGAGGGGCTGAAACAGAGGGGCTGAAACAGGGGGCGAGAAAAAGAGGGGCTGAAACAGAGGGGCTGAAACAGAGGGTGAGAAACAGAGGGGCTGAAACAGAGGGCGAGAAACAGAGGGGCTGAAACAGAGGGGCTCAAACAGAGGGGCTGAAACAGAGGGCGAGAAACAGAGGGGCTGAATAAGAGAGCGAGAAACAGAGGGGCTGAAACAGAGGAGCTGAAACAGAGGGGCTGAAACAGAGGGCGAGAAACCGAGGGGCTGAAACAGAGGGGCTGAAACAGAGGGCCTGAAACAGAGGGGCTGAAACAGAGGGCGAGAAGCAGAGGGGCTGAAACAGTGGGTGAGAAAAAGAGGTGCTGAAACAGAGGAGCTGAAACAGAGGGTCTGAAACAGAGGGCGAGAAACAGAGGGGCTGAAACAGTGGGGCTGAAACAGAGGGCGAGAAACAGAGGGCGAGAAACAGAGGGGCTGAAACAGAGGGCGAGAAACCGAGTGGCTGAACAGAGGGGCTGAAACAGATGGGCTTAAACAGAGGGCAAGAAACAGATGGGCTGAAACAGAGGGCGAGAAACAGAGGGGCTGAAACAGAGGGGCTGAAACAAAGGGCGAGAAACAGAGGGGCTGAAACAGAGGACGAGAAACAGAGGGGCTGAAACAGAGGGGCTGAAACAGGGGGCGAGAAACAGAGGGGCTGAAACAGAGGGGCTGAAACAGAGGGTGAGAAACAGAGGGGCTGAAACAGAGGGGCTGAAACAGAGGGGCTGAAACAGAGGGCGAGAAACAGAGGGGCTGAAACAGAGGGGCTGAAACAGAGGGCTGAAACAGAAGGGCTGAAACCGAGGGCGAGAAACCGAGGTGCTGAAACAGAGGGCGAGAAACCGAGTGGCTGAACAGAGGGGCTGAAACAGATGGGCTGAAACAGAGGGCGAGAAACAGAGGGGCTGAAACAGAGGGCGAGAAACAGAGAGGCTGAAACAGAGGGGCTAAAACTGAGGGCGAGAAACCGAGGGGCTGAAACAGAGGGGCTGAAACAGGGGGCGAGAAACAGAGGGCGAGAAACAGAGGGGCTGAAACAGAGGGGCTGAAACAGAGGGGCTGAAACAGAGGGCTAGAAACAGAGGGGCTGAAACAGAGGGGCTGCAACAGCGGGGCTGAAACAGAGGGCGAGAAACAGAGGGCGAGAAACAGAGGGGCTGAAACAGAGGGCGAGAAACAGAGGGGCTGAAACAGATGGGCTGAAACAGGGGGCGAGAAACAGAGGGGCTGAAACAGAGGGACTGAAACATGGGGCGAGAAACAGAGGGGCTGAAACAGAGGGGCTGAAACAGGGGCGAGAAACAGGGGGCGAGAAACAGAGGGGCTGAAACAGAGGGGCTGAAACAGAGGGTGAGAAACAGAGGGGCTGAAACAGAGGGCGAGAAACAGAGGGGCTGAAACAGAGGGGCTGAAACAGAGGGCGAGAAACAGAGGGGCTGAAACAGAGGGGCTGAAACAGAGGGGCTGAAACAGAGGGCGAGAAACCGAGGGGTTGAACAGAGGGCCTGAAACAGAGGGGCTGAAACAGAGGGGCTGAAACAGAGGGCGAGAAACAGAGGGCGAGAAACAGAGGGCGAGAAACAGAGGGGCTGAAACAGAGGGGCTGAAACAGAGGGCGATAAACCGAGGGGCTGAAACAGAGGGGCTGAAACAGGGGGCGAGAAACAGAGGGCGAGAAACAGAGGGGCTGAAACAGAGGGGCTGAAACAGAGGGGCTGAAACAGAGGGGCTGAAACTGAGAGCGAGAAACAGAGGGGCTGAAACAGAGGGGCTGAAACAGGGGGCGAGAAACAGAGGGCGAGAAACAGAGGGGCTGAAACAGAGGGGCTGAAACAGAGGGCGAGAAACAGAAGGGCTGAAACAGTGGGGCTGAAACAGAGGGTGAGAAACCGAGGGGTGAAACAGAGGGGCTGAAACAGAGGGGCAGAAACAGAGGGCGAGAAACCGAGGTGCTCAAACAGAGGGTGAGAAACAGAGGGGCTGAAACAGAGGGGCTGAAACAGAGGGGCTCAAACAGAGGGGCTAAAACAGAGGGTGAGAAACCGAGGGGTTGAAACAGAGGGCGAGAAACAGAGGGGCCGAAACAGAGGGGCTGACACAGAGGGGCTGAAACAGAGGGCGAGAAACCGAGGGGCTGAAACAGAGGGCGAGAAACAGAGGGGCTGAAACAGAGGGGCTCAAACAGAGGGGCTGAAACAGAGGGCGAGAAACAGAGGGGCTGAAACAGAGGGCGAGAAACCGAGGGGCTGAAACAGAGGGGCTGAAACAGAGGGCCTGAAACAGAGGGGCTGAAACAGAGGGCGAGAAGCAGAGGGGCTGAAACAGTGGGTGAGAAAAAGAGGTGCTGAAACAGAGGAGCTGAAACAGAGGGTCTGAAACAGAGGGCGAGAAACAGAGGGGCTGAAACAGTGGGGCTGAAACAGAGGGCGAGAAACAGAGGGCGAGAAACAGAGGGGCTGAAACAGAGGGCGAGAAACCGAGTGGCTGAACAGAGGGGCTGAAACAGATGGGCTTAAACAGAGGGCAAGAAACAGAGGGGCTGAAACAGAGGGCGAGAAACAGAGGGGCTGAAACAGAGGGGCTGAAACAAAGGGCGAGAAACAGAGGGGCTGAAACAGAGGGCGAGAAACAGAGGGGCTGAAACAGAGGGGCTGAAACAGGGGGCGAGAAACAGAGGGGCTGAAACAGAGGGGCTGAAACAGAGGGTGAGAAACAGAGGGGCTGAAACAGAGGGGCTGAAACAGAGGGCGAGAAACAGAGGGGCTGAAACAGAGGGGCTCAAACAGAGGGGCTGAAACAGAGGGCGAGAAACAGAGGGGCTGATTAAGAGAGCGAGAAACAGAGGGGCTGAAACAGAGGAGCTGAAACAGAGGGGCTGAAACAGAGGGCGAGAAACCGAGGGGCTGAAACAGAGGGGCTGAAACAGAGGGCCTGAAACAGAGGGGCTGAAACAGAGGGCGAGAAGCAGAGGGGCTGAAACAGTGGGTGAGAAAAAGAGGTGCTGAAACAGAGGAGCTGAAACAGAGGGTCTGAAACAGAGGGCGAGAAACAGAGGGGCTGAAACAGTGGGGCTGAAACAGAGGGCGAGAAACAGAGGGCGAGAAACAGAGGGGCTGAAACAGAGGGCGAGAAACCGAGTGGCTGAACAGAGGGGCTGAAACAGATGGGCTTAAACAGAGGGCAAGAAACAGAGGGGCTGAAACAGAGGGCGAGAAACAGAGGGGCTGAAACAGAGGGGCTGAAACAAAGGGCGAGAAACAGAGGGGCTGAAACAGAGGGCGAGAAACAGAGGGGCTGAAACAGAGGGGCTGAAACAGGGGGCGAGAAACAGAGGGGCTGAAACAGAGGGGCTGAAACAGAGGGTGAGAAACAGAGGGGCTGAAACAGAGGGGCTGAAACAGAGGGGCTGAAACAGAGGGCGAGAAACAGAGGGGCTGAAACAGAGGGGCTGAAACAGAGGGCTGAAACAGAGGGGCTGAAACCGAGGGCGAGAAACCGAGGTGCTGAAACAGAGGGCGAGAAACCGAGTGGCTGAACAGAGGGGCTGAAACAGATGGGCTGAAACAGAGGGCGAGAAACAGAGGGGCTGAAACAGAGGGCGAGAAACAGAGGGGCTGAAACAGAGGGGCTGAAACTGAGGGCGAGAAACCGAGGGGCTGAAACAGAGGGGCTGAAACAGGGGGCGAGAAACAGAGGGCGAGAAACAGAGGGGCTGAAACAGAGGGGCTGAAACAGAGGGGCTGAAACAGAGGGCTAGAAACAGAGGGGCTGAAACAGAGGGGCTGAAACAGCGGGGCTGAAACAGAGGGCGAGAAACAGAGGGGCTGAAACAGAGGGGCTGAAACAGAGGGCGAGAAACAGAGGGCGAGAAACAGAGGGGCTGAAACAGAGGGCGAGAAACAGAGGGGCTGAAACAGATGGGCTGAAACAGGGGGCGAGAAACAGAGGGGCTGAAACAGAGGGGCTGAAACATGGGGCGAGAAACAGAGGGGCTGAAACAGAGGGGCTGAAACAGGGGGCGAGAAACAGGGGGCGAGAAACAGAGGGGCTGAAACAGAGGGCGAGAAACAGAAGGGCTGAAACAGTGGGGCTGAAACAGAGGGCGAGAAAAAGAGGGGCTGAAACAGAGGGGCTGAAACAGAGGAGCTGAAAGAGAGGGCGAGAAAAAGACGTGCTGAAACAGAGGGGCTGAAACAGAGGGGCTGAAACAGAGGGCGAGAAACAGAGGGCCTGAAACAGAGGGGCTGAAACAGAGGGCGAGAATCCGAGGGGCTGAAACAGAGGGCGAGAAACAGAGGGGCTGAAACAGAGGGGCTGAAACAGAGGGTGAGAAACAGAGGGGCTGAAACAGAGGGCGAGAAACAGAGGGGCTGAAACAGAGGGCGAGAAACAGAGGGGCTGAAACAGAGGGGCTGAAACAGAGGGCGAGAAACCGAGGGGGTGAAACAGAGGGCGAGAAACCGATGGGCTGAACAGATGGGCAGAAACAGAGGGGCTGAAACAGAGGGGCTGAAACAGAGGGCGAGAAACAGAGGGGCTGAAACAGAGGGCGAGAAACAGAGGGGCTGAAACAGAAGGGCTGAAACAGTGGGCGAGAAACAGAGTGGCTGAAACAGAGGGCGAGAAACAGAGGGGCTGAAACAGAGGGGCTGAAACAGAGGGGCTGAAACAGGGGGAAAGAAACAGAGGGGCTGAAACAGAGTGGCTGAAACAGAGGGGCTGAAACAGAGGGTCTGAAACAGAGGGCGAGAAACAGAAGGGCTGAAACAATGGGGCTGAAACAGAGGGGCTGAAACAGGGGGCGAGAAACAGAGGGGGAGAAACAGAGGGACTGGAACAGAGGGCGAGAAACAGAGGGGCTGAAACAGAGGGGCTGAAACAGGGGGCGAGAAACAGAGGGGCTGAAACAGAGGGGCTGAAACATGGGGCGAGAAACAGAGGGGCCGAAACAGAGGGGCTGAAACAGGGGGCGAGAAACAGGGGGCGAGAAACAGAGGGGCTGAAACAGAGGGCGAGAAACAGAGGGGCTGAAACAGTGGGGCTGAAACAGAGGGCGAGAAAAAGAGGGGCTGAAACAGAGGGGCTGAAACAGAGGGGCTGAAAGAGAGGACGAGAAAAAGAGGGGCTGAAACAGAGGGGCTGAAACAGAGGGGCTGAAACAGAGGGCGAGAAACAGAGGGGCTGAAACAGAGGGGCTGAAACAGAGGGCGAGAATCCGAGGGACTGAAACAGAGGGCGAGAAACAGAGGGGCTGAAACAGAGGGGCTGAAACAGAGGGGCTGAAACAGAGGGTGAGAAACAGAGGTGCTGAAACAGAGGGCGAGAAACAGAGGGGCTGAAACAGAGGGCGAGAAACAGAGGGGCTGAAACAGAGGGGCTGAAACAGAGGGCGAGAAACCGAGGGGCTGAAACAGAGGGCGAGAAACCGAGGGGTTGAACAGAGGGGCTGAAACAGAGGGGCTGAAACAGAGGGCGAGAAACCGAGGTGCTCAAACAGAGGGTGAGAAACAGAAGGGCTGAAACAGTGGGGCTGAAACAGAGGGTGAGAAACCGAGGGGTGAAACAGAGGGGCTGAAACAGAGGGGCTGAAACAGAGGGCGAGAAACCGAGGTGCTCAAACAGAGGGTGAGAAACAGAGGGGCTGAAACAGAGGGGCTGAAACAGAGGGGCTCAAACAGAGGGGCTAAAACAGAGGGCGAGAAACCGAGGGGTTGAAACAGAGGGCGAGAAACAGAGGGGCCGAAACAGAGGGGCTGAAACAGAGGGCGAGAAACCGAGGGGCTGAAACAGAGGGCGAGAAACAGAGGGGCTGAAACAGAGGGGCTCAAACAGAGGGGCTGAAACAGAGGGCGAGAAACAGAGGGGCTGAATAAGAGAGCGAGAAACAGAGGGGCTGAAACAGAGGAGCTGAAACAGAGGGGCTGAAACAGAGGGCGAGAAACAGAGGGGCTGAAACAGAGGGGCTGAAACAGAGGGCCTGAAACAGAGGGGCTGAAACAGAGGGCGAGAAGCAGAGTGGCTGAAACAGTGGGTGAGAAAAAGAGGTGCTGAAACAGAGGAGCTGAAACAGAGGGCGAGAAACAGAGGGGCTGAAACAGTGGGGCTGAAACAGAGGGGCTGAAACAAAGGGGCTGAAACAAAGGGGCTGAAACAGAGGGCGAGAAACAGAGGTGCTGAAACAGTGGGGCTGAAACAGGGGGCGAGAAACAGAGGGCGAGAAACAGAGGGGCTGAAACAGAGGGGCTAAAACAGAGGGGCTGAAACAGAGGGCTAGAAACAGAGGGGCTGAAACAGAGGGGCTGAAACAGAGGGGCTGGAACAGAGGGGCTGAAACAGAGGGGCTGAAACAGAGGGCGAGAAACAGAGGGCGAGAAACAGAGGGGCTGAAACAGAGGGCGAGAAACAGAGGGGCTGAAACAGAGGGGCTGAAACAGGGGGCGAGAAACAGAGGGGCTGAAACAGAGGGGCTGAAACAGAGGGTGAGAAACAGAGGGGCTGAAACAGAGGGCGAGAAACAGAGGGGCTGAAACAGAGTGGCTGAAACAGAGGGCGAGAAACAGAGGGGCTGAAACAGAGGCGCTGAAACAGAGGGGCTGAAACAGAGGCGAGAAACCGAGGGGTTGAACAGAGGGGCTGAAACAGAGGGGCTGAAACAGAGGGGCTGAAACAGAGGGCGAGAAACAGAGGGCGAGAAACAGAGGGCGAGAAACAGAGGGGCTGAAACAGAGGGGCTGAAACAGAGGGCGAGAAACCGAGGGGCTGAAACAGAGGGGCTGAAACAGGGGGCGAGAAACAGAGGGCGAGAAACAGAGGGGCTGAAACAGAGGGGCTGAAACAGAGGGGCTGAAACAGAGGGGCTGAAACTGAGGGCGAGAAACAGAGGGACTGAAACAGAGGGGCTGAAACAGAGGGGCTGAAACAGGGGGCGAGAAACAGAGGGCGAGAACCAGAGGGGCTGAAACAGAGGGGCTGAAACAGAGGGCGAGAAACAGAAGGGCTGAAACAGTGGGGCTGAAACAGAGGGTGAGAAACCGAGGGGTGAAACAGAGGGGCTGAAACAGAGGGGCAGAAACAGAGGGCGAGAAACCGAGGTGCTCAAACAGAGGGTGAGAAACAGAGGGGCTGAAACAGAGGGGCTGAAACAGAGGGGCTCAAACAGAGGGGCTAAAACAGAGGGCAGGAAACCGAGGGGTTGAAACAGAGGGCGAGAAACAGAGGGGCCGAAACAGAGGGGCTGAAACAGAGGGCGAGAAACAGAGGGGCTGAAACAGTGGGGCTGAAAAAGAGGGCGAGAAACAGAGGGCGAGAAACAGAGGGGCTGAAACAGAGGGCGAGAAACCGAGTGGCTGAACAGAGGGGCTGAAACAGATGGGCTTAAACAGAGGGCAAGAAACAGAGGGGCTGAAACAGAGGGCGAGAAACAGAGGGGCTGAAACAGAGGGGCTGAAACAAAGGGCGAGAAACAGAGGGGCTGAAACAGAGGCGCTGAAACAGAGGGTGAGAAACAGAGGGGCTGAAACAGAGGGCGAGAAACAGAGGGGCTGAAACAAAGGGGCTCAAACTGAGGGGCTGAAACAGAGGGCGAGAAACCGAGGGGCTGAAACAGAGGGGCTGAAACAGAGGGCCTGAAACAGAGGGGCTGAAACAGAGGGCGAGAAGCAGAGGGGCTGAAACAGTGGGTGAGAAAAAGAGGTGCTGAAACAGAGGAGCTGAAACAGAGGGTCTGAAACAGAGGGCGAGAAACAGAGGGGCTGAAACAGTGGGGCTGAAACAGAGGGCGAGAAACAGAGGGCGAGAAACAGAGGGGCTGAAACAGAGGGCGAGAAACCGAGTGGCTGAAACAGAGGGGCTGAAACAAAGGGCGAGAAACAGAGGGGCTGAAACAGAGGACGAGAAACAGAGGGGCTGAAACAGAGGGGCTGAAACAGGGGGCGAGAAACAGAGGGGCTGAAACAGAGGGGCTGAAACAGAGGGTGAGAAACAGAGGGGCTGAAACAGAGGGGCTGAAACAGAGGGGCTGAAACAGAGGGCGAGAAACAGAGGGGCTGAAACAGAGGGGCTGAAACAGAGGGCTGAAACAGAAGGGCTGAAACCGAGGGCGAGAAACCGAGGTGCTGAAACAGAGGGCGAGAAACCGAGTGGCTGAACAGAGGGGCTGAAACAGATGGGCTGAAACAGAGGGCGAGAAACAGAGGGGCTGAAACAGAGGGCGAGAAACAGAGAGGCTGAAACAGAGGGGCTAAAACTGAGGGCGAGAAACCGAGGGGCTGAAACAGAGGGGCTGAAACAGGGGGCGAGAAACAGAGGGCGAGAAACAGAGGGGCTGAAACAGAGGGGCTGAAACAGAGGGGCTGAAACAGAGGGCTAGAAACAGAGGGGCTGAAACAGAGGGGCTGCAACAGCGGGGCTGAAACAGAGGGCGAGAAACAGAGGGGCTGAAACAGAGGGGCTGAAACAGAGGGCGAGAAACAGAGGGCGAGAAACAGAGGGGCTGAAACAGAGGGCGAGAAACAGAGGGGCTGAAACAGATGGGCTGAAACAGGGGGCGAGAAACAGAGGGGCTGAAACAGAGGGACTGAAACATGGGGCGAGAAACAGAGGGGCTGAAACAGAGGGGCTGAAACAGGGGCGAGAAACAGGGGGCGAGAAACAGAGGCGCTGAAACAGAGGGCGAGAAACAGAGGGGCTGAAACAGTGGGGCTGAAACAGAGGGCGAGAAAAAGAGGGGCTGAAACAGAGGGGCTGAAACAGAGGGGCTGAAAGAGAGGGCGAGAAAAAGAGGTGCTGAAACAGAGGGGCTGAAACAGAGGGGCTGATACAGAGGGCGAGAAACAGAGGGCCTGAAACAGAGGGGCTGAAACAGAGGGCGAGAATCTGAGGGGCTGAAACAGAGGGAGAGAAACAGAGGGGCTGAAACAGAGGGGCTGAAACAGAGGGTGAGAAACAGAGGGGCTGAAACAGAGGGCGAGAAACAGAGGGGCTGAAACAGAGGGCGAGAAACAGAGGGGCTGAAACAGAGGGGCTGAAACAGAGGGCGAGAAACCGATGGGCTGAACAGAGGGGCTGTAACAGAGGGGCTGAAACAGAGAGGCTGAAACAGACGGCGAGAAACAGAGGGGCTGAAACAGAGGGCGAGAAACAGAAGGGCTGAAACAGTGGGCGATAAACAGAGGGGCTGAAACAGAGGGCGAGAAACAGAGGGGCTGAAACAGAGGGGCTGAAACAGAGGGGCTGAAACAGGGGGAAAGAAACAGAGGGGCTGAAACAGAGTGGCTGAAACAGAGGGGCTGAAACAGAGGGTCTGAAACAGAGGGCGAGAAACAGAAGGTCTGAAACAATGGGGCTGAAACAGAGGGGCTGAAACAGGGGGCGAGAAACAGAGGGCGAGAAACAGAGGGGCTGTAACAGAGGGGCTGAAACAGAGGGCGAGAAACAGAGGGGTGAAACAGAGGGGCTGAAACAGAGGGGCTGAAACAGAGGGCGAGAAACCGAGGGGCTCAAACAGAGGGTGAGAAACAGAGGGGCTGAAACAGAGGGGCTGAAACAGAGGGGCTATAACAGAGGGCGAGAAACCGAGGGGTTGAAACAGAGGGCGAGAAACAGAGGGGCTGAAACAGAGGGGCTGAAACAGAGGGGCTGAAACAGAGGGCGAGAAACAGAGGGGCTGAAACAGATGGGCTGAAACAGGGGGCGAGAAACAGAGGGGCTGAAACAGAGGGACTGAAACATGGGGCGAGAAACAGAGGGGCTGAAACAGAGGGGCTGAAACAGGGGCGAGAAACAGGGGGCGAGAAACAGAGGGGCTGAAACAGAGGGCGAGAAACAGAGGGGCTGAAACAGTGGGGCTGAAACAGAGGGCGAGAAAAAGAGGGGCTGAAACAGAGGGGCTGAAACAGAGGGGCTGAAAGAGAGGGCGAGAAAAAGAGGTGCTGAAACAGAGGGGCTGAAACAGAGGGGCTGAAACAGAGGGCGAGAAACAGAGGGCCTGAAACAGAGGGGCTGAAACAGAGGGCGAGAATCTGAGGGGCTGAAACAGAGGGCGAGAAACAGAGGGGCTGAAACAGAGGGCGAGAAACAGAGGGGCTGAAACAGATGGGCTGAAACAGGGGGCGAGAAACAGAGGGGCTGAAACAGAGGGACTGAAACATGGGGCGAGAAACAGAGGGGCTGAAACAGAGGGGCTGAAACAGGGGCGAGAAACAGGGGGCGAGAAACAGAGGGGCTGAAACAGAGGGCGAGAAACAGAGGGGCTGAAACAGTGGGGCTGAAACAGAGGGCGAGAAAAAGAGGGGCTGAAACAGAGGGGCTGAAACAGAGGGGCTGAAAGAGAGGGCGAGAAAAAGAGGTGCTGAAACAGAGGGGCTGAAACAGAGGGGCTGAAACAGAGGGCGAGAAACAGAGGGCCTGAAACAGAGGGGCTGAAACAGAGGGCGAGAATCTGAGGGGCTGAAACAGAGGGCGAGAAACAGAGGGGCTGAAACAGAGGGGCTGAAACAGAGGGTGAGAAACAGAGGGGCTGAAACAGAGGGCGAGAAACAGAGGGGCTGAAACAGAGGGCGAGAAACAGAGGGGTTGAAACAGAGGGGCTGAAACAGAGGGCGAGAAACCGATGGGCTGAACAGAGGGGCTGTAACAGAGGGGCTGAAACAGAGAGGCTGAAACAGAGGGCGAGAAACAGAGGGGCTGAAACAGAGGGCGAGAAACAGAAGGGCTGAAACAGTGGGCGATAAACAGAGGGGCTGAAACAGAGGGCGAGAAACAGAGGGGCTGAAACAGAGGGGCTGAAACAGAGGGGCTGAAACAGGGGGAAAGAAACAGAGGGGCTGAAACAGAGTGGCTGAAACAGAGGGGCTGAAACAGAGGGTCTGAAACAGAGGGCGAGAAACAGAAGGTCTGAAACAATGGGGCTGAAACAGAGGGGCTGAAACAGGGGGCGAGAAACAGAGGGCGAGAAACAGAGGGGCTGTAACAGAGGGGCTGAAACAGAGGGCGAGAAACAGAGGGGTGAAACAGAGGGGCTGAAACAGAGGGGCTGAAACAGAGGGCGAGAAACCGAGGGGCTCAAACAGAGGGTGAGAAACAGAGGGGCTGAAACAGAGGGGCTGAAACAGAGGGGCTATAACAGAGGGCGAGAAACCGAGGGGTTGAAACAGAGGGCGAGAAACAGAGGGGCTGAAACAGAGGGGCTGAAACAGAGGGGCTGAAACAGAGGGCGAGAAACAGAGGGGCTGAAACAGAGGGCGAGAAACAGAGGGGCTGAAACAGACGGGCTGAAACAGAGGGGCTGAAACAGAGGGCGAGAAACCGAGGGGCTGAAACAGAGGGCGAGAAACAGAGGTGCTGAAACAGAGGGGCTCAAACAGAGGGGCTGAAACAGAGGGCGAGAAACAGAGGGGCTGAATAAGAGGGCGAGAATCAGAGGGGCTGAAACAGAGGAGCTGAAACAGAGGGGCTGAAACAGAGGGCGAGAAACCGAGGGGCTGAAACAGAGGGGCTGAAACAGAGGGGCTGAAACAGAGGGGCTGAAACAGAGGGCGAGAAGCAGAGGGGCTGAAACAGTGGGTGAGAAAAAGAGGGGCTGAAACAGAGGAGCTGAAACAGAGGGTCTGAAACAGAGGGCGAGAAACAGAGGGGCTGAAACAGAGGGTGAAAAACCGAGGGGCTGAAACAGAGGGCGAGAAACAGAGGGTCTGAAACAGAGGGGCTGAAACAGAGGGCGAGAAACAGAGGGCGAGTAACAGAGGGGCTGAAACAGAGGGCGAGAAACAGAGGGGCTGAAACAGAGGGGCTGAAACAGGGGGCGAGAAACAGAGGGGCTGAAACAGAGGGGCTGAAACAGAGGGTGAGAAACAGAGGGGCTGAAACAGAGGGCGAGAAACAGTGGGGCTGAAACAGAGGGCGAGAAACAGAGGGGCTGAAACAGAGGGGCTGAAACAGAGGGCTGAAACAGTGGGGCTGAAACAGAGGGCGAGAAACCGAGGGGCTGAAACAGAGGGCGAGAAACCGAGTGGCTGAACAGAGGGGCTGAAACAGAGGGGCTGAAACAGAGGGCGAGAAACAGAGGGGCTGAAACAGAGGGCGAGAAACAGAGGGGCTGAAACAGAGGGCGAGAAACCGAGGGGCTGAAACAGAGGGCGAGAAACCGAGTGGCTGAACAGAGGGGCTGAAACAGAGGGGCTGAAACAGAGGGCGAGAAACAGAGGGGCTGAAACAGAGGGCGAGAAACAGAGGGCGAGAAACCGAGGGGCTGAAACAGAGGGGCTGAAACAGGGTGCGAGAAACAGAGGGCGAGAAACAGAGGGGCTGAAACAGAGGGGCTGAAACAGAGGGGCTGAAACAGAGGGCTAGAAACAGAGGGGCTGAACAGAGGGGCTGTAACAGAGGGGCTGAAACAGAGAGGCTGAAACAGAGGGCGAGAAACAGAGGGGCTGAAACAGAGGGCGAGAAACAGAAGGGCTGAAACAGTGGGCGATAAACAGAGGGGCTGAAACAGAGGGCGAGAAACAGAGGGGCTGAAACAGAGGGGCTGAAACAGAGGGGCTGAAACAGGGGGAAAGAAACAGAGGGGCTGAAACAGAGTGGCTGAAACAGAGGGGCTGAAACAGAGGGTCTGAAACAGAGGGCGAGAAACAGAAGGTCTGAAACAATGGGGCTGAAACAGAGGGGCTGAAACAGAGGGGCTGAAACAGAGGGCGAGAAACAGAGGGGTGAAACAGAGGGGCTGAAACAGAGGGGCTGAAACAGAGGGCGAGAAACCGAGGGGCTCAAACAGAGGGTGAGAAACAGAGGGGCTGAAACAGAGGGGCTGAAACAGAGGGGCTATAACAGAGGGCGAGAAACCGAGGGGTTGAAACAGAGGGCGAGAAACAGAGGGGCTGAAACAGAGGGGCTGAAACAGAGGGGCTGAAACAGAGGGCGAGAAACAGAGGGGCTGAAACAGAGGGCGAGAAACAGAGGGGCTGAAACAGACGGGCTGAAACAGAGGGGCTGAAACAGAGGGCGAGAAACCGAGGGGCTGAAACAGAGGGCGAGAAACAGAGGTGCTGAAACAGAGGGGCTCAAACAGAGGGGCTGAAACAGAGGGCGAGAAACAGAGGGGCTGAATAAGAGGGCGAGAATCAGAGGGGCTGAAACAGAGGAGCTGAAACAGAGGGGCTGAAACAGAGGGCGAGAAACCGAGGGGCTGAAACAGAGGGGCTGAAACAGAGGGGCTGAAACAGAGGGGCTGAAACAGAGGGCGAGAAGCAGAGGGGCTGAAACAGTGGGTGAGAAAAAGAGGGGCTGAAACAGAGGAGCTGAAACAGAGGGTCTGAAACAGAGGGCGAGAAACAGAGGGGCTGAAACAGAGGGTGAAAAACCGAGGGGCTGAAACAGAGGGCGAGAAACAGAGGGTCTGAAACAGAGGGGCTGAAACAGAGGGCGAGAAACAGAGGGCGAGTAACAGAGGGGCTGAAACAGAGGGCGAGAAACAGAGGGGCTGAAACAGAGGGGCTGAAACAGGGGGCGAGAAACAGAGGGGCTGAAACAGAGGGGCTGAAACAGAGGGTGAGAAACAGAGGGGCTGAAACAGAGGGCGAGAAACAGTGGGGCTGAAACAGAGGGCGAGAAACAGAGGGGCTGAAACAGAGGGGCTGAAACAGAGGGCTGAAACAGTGGGGCTGAAACAGAGGGCGAGAAACCGAGGGGCTGAAACAGAGGGCGAGAAACCGAGTGGCTGAACAGAGGGGCTGAAACAGAGGGGCTGAAACAGAGGGCGAGAAACAGAGGGGCTGAAACAGAGGGCGAGAAACAGAGGGGCTGAAACAGAGGGCGAGAAACCGAGGGGCTGAAACAGAGGGCGAGAAACCGAGTGGCTGAACAGAGGGGCTGAAACAGAGGGGCTGAAACAGAGGGCGAGAAACAGAGGGGCTGAAACAGAGGGCGAGAAACAGAGGGCGAGAAACCGAGGGGCTGAAACAGAGGGGCTGAAACAGGGTGCGAGAAACAGAGGGCGAGAAACAGAGGGGCTGAAACAGAGGGGCTGAAACAGAGGGGCTGAAACAGAGGGCTAGAAACAGAGGGGCTGAAACAGAGGGGCTGAAACAGCGGGGCTGAAACAGAGGGCGAGAAACAGAGGGGCTGAAACAGAGGGCGAGAAACAGAGGGGCTGAAACAGAGGGGCTGAAACAGAGGGCGAGAAACAGAGGGCGAGAAACCGAGGGGCTGAAACAGAGGGTGAGAAACAGAGGGGCTGAAACAGAGGGGCTGAAACAGGGGGCGATAAACAGAGGGGCTGAAACTGAGGGCGAGAGACAGAGGGGCTGAAACAGAGGGGCTGAAACAGAGGGGCTGAAACAGGGGGCGAGAAACAGAGGGGCTGAAACAGAGGGGTGAAACAGGGGGCGAGAGACAGGGGGCGAGAAACAGGGTGGCTGAAACAGAGGGGCTGAAACAGAGGGGCTGAAACAGAGGGGCTGAAACAGAGGGTGAGAAACAGAGGGGCTGAAACAGAGGGCGAGAAACAGAGGGGCTGAAACAGAGGGGCTGAAACAGAGGGCGAGAAACAGAGGGGCTGAAACAGAGGGCGAGAAACCGAGGGGCTGAAACAGAGGGGCTGAAACAGAGGTGCTGAAACAGAGGGGCTGAAACAGAAGGCGAGAAACAGAGGGCGAGAAACAGAGGGCGAGAAACAGAGGGTCTGAAACAGAGGGGCTGAAACAGAAGGGCTGAAACAGAGGGGCTGAAACAGAGGGCGAGAAACAGTGGGGCTGAAAGAGAGGGCGAGAAACCGAGGGGCTGAAACAGAGGGGCTGAAACAGAGGGGCTGAAATAGAGGGGCTGAAACAGAGGGCGAGAAACAGCGGGGCTGAAACAGAGGGGCTGAAACAGAGGGGCTGAAACAGGGGGCGAGAAACAGAGGGGCTGAAACAGAGGTGCTGAAACAGAGGGGCTGAAACAGAGGGCGAGAAACAGAAGGGCTGAAACAGTGGGGCTGAAACAGAGGGCGAGAAACCGAGGGGCTGAAACAGAGGGGCTGAAATAGAGGGGCTGAAACAGAGGGCGAGAAACCAAGGGGCTGAAACAGAGGGTGTGAAACAGAGGGGCTGAAACAGAGGGGCTGAAACTGAGGGGCTAAAACAGAGGGCGAGAAACCGAGGGGTTGAAACAGAGGGCGAGAAACAGAGGGGCTGACACAGAGGGGCTGAAACAGGGGACGAGAAACAGAGGGGCTGAATCAGAGGGGCTGAAACAGGGGGCGAGAAACAGAGGGGCTGAAACAGAGGGCGATAGACAGAGGGGCTGAAACAGAGGGGCTGAAACAAAGGGGCTGAAACAGAGGGGCTGAAACAGAGGCGCTGAAACAGAGGGCGAGAAACCGAGGGGCTGAAACAGAGGGCGAGGAACAGAGGGGCTGAAACAGAGGGGCTGAAACAGGGGACGAGAAACGGAGGGGCTGAATCAGAGGGGCTGAAACAGGGGGCGAGAAACAGAGGGGCTAAAACAGAGGGCGAGAGACAGAGCGGCTGAAACAGAGGGGCTGAAACAAAGGGGCTGAAACAGAGGGGCTGAAACAGAGGCGCTGAAACAGAGGGCGAGAAACCGAGGGGCTGAAACAGAGGGCGAGGAACAGAGGGGCTGAAAAAGAGGGGCTGAAACAGAGGGCGAGAAAAAGAGGGGCTGAAACAGAGGGCGAGAAACAGAGGGGCTGAAACAGAGGGCGAGAAACAGAGGGGCTGAAACAGAGGGCGAGAAACAGAGGGGTTGAAACAGAGGGGCTGAAACAGAGGGCGAGAAACAGAGGGGCTGAAACAGAGGGGCTGAAACAGAGGGCGAGAAACCGAGGGGCTGAACAGAGGGGCTGAAACAGAGGGGCTGAAACAGAGGGGCTGAAACAGAGTGCGAGAAACAGAGGGGCTGAAACAGAGGGCGAGAAACAGAGGGGCTGAAACAGAGGGCGAGAAAAAGAGGGGCTGAAACAGAGGGGATGAAACAGAGGGCGAGAAACAGAGGGGCTGAAACAGTTGGGCTGAAACAGAGGGCGAGAAAAAGAGGGGCTGAAACAGATGGGCTGAAACAGAGGGGCTGAAACAGAGGGGCTGAAAGAGAGGGCGAGAAAAAGAGGGGCTGAAACAGAGGGGCTGAAACAGAGGGGCTGAAACAGAGGGCGAGAAACAGAGGGGCTGAAGCAGAGGGGCTGAAACAGAGGGCGACAAACCGAGGGGCTGAAACAGAGGAAGAGAAACAGAGGGGCTGAAACAGAGGGGCTGAAACAGAGGGGCTGAAACAGAGGGTGACAAACAGAGGGGCTGAAACAGAGGGCGAGAAACAGAGGGGCTGAAACAGAGGGCGAGAAACAGAGGGGTTGAAACAGAGGGGCTGAAACAGTGTGCGAGAAACAGAGGGGCTGAAACAGAGGGGATGAAACAGAGGGCGAGAAACCGAGGGGCTGAACAGAGGGGCTGAAACAGAGGGGCTGAAACAGAGAGGCTGAAACAGAGGGCGAGAAACAGAGGGGCTGAAACAGAGGGCGAGAAACAGAGGAGCTGAAACAGAGGGGCTGAAACAGAGGGGCTGAAACAGAGGGGCTGAAACAGAGGGCGAGAAACCGAGGGGCTGAAACAGTGGCGCTGAAACAGGGGGCTGAAACAGAGGGCGAGAATCAGAGGGGCCGAAACAGATTGACTGAAACAGAGGGGCTGAAACAGAGGGCTAGAAACAGAGGGGCTGAAACAGAGGGGCTGAAACAGAGGGGCTGGAACAGAGGGGCTGAAACAGAGGGGCTGAAACAGAGGGGCTGAAACAGAGGGCGAGAAACAGAGGGCGAGAAACAGAGGGTCTGAAACAGAGGGCGAGAAACAGAGGGGCTGAAACAGAGGGGCTGAAACAGAAGGGCTGAAACAGAGGGGCTGAAACAGAGGGCGAGAAACAGAGGGGCTGAAACAGAGGGCGAGAAATCGAGGGGCTGAAACAGAGGGGCTGAAACAGAGGGGCTGAAACAGAGGGGCTGAAACAGAGGGCGAGAAACAGAGGGGCTGAAACAGAGGGGCTGAAACAGAGGGGCTGAAACAGAGGGGCTGAAACAGGGGGCGAGAAACAGAGGGGCTGAAACAGAGGGGCTGAAACAGAGGGGCTGAAACAGAGGGCGAGAAACAGAAGGGCTGAAACAGTGGGGCTGAAACAGAGGGCGAGAAACCGAGGGGCTGAAACAGAGGGGCCGAAAGAGAGGGGCTGAAACAGAGGGCGAGAAACCAAGGGGCTGAAACAGAGGGTGAGAAACAGAGGGGCTGGAACAGAGGGGCTGAAACAGAGGGGCTAAAACAGAGGGCGAGAAACCGAGGGGTTGAAACAGAGGGCGAGAAACAGAGGGGCTGAAACAGAGGGGCTGAAACAGGGGGCGAGAAACAGAGGGGATGAATCAGAGGGGCTGAAACAGGGGGCGAGAAACAGAGGGGCTGAAACAGAGGGCGAGAGACAGAGGGGCTGAAACAGAGGGGCTGAAATAAAGGGGCTGAAACAGAGGGGCTGAAACAGAGGCGCTGAAACAGAGGGCGAGAAAGCGAGGGGCTGAAACAGAGGGCGAGGAACAGAGGGGCTGAAACAGAGGGCGAGAAAAAGAGGGGCTGAAACAGAGGGGATGAAACAGAGGGCGAGAAACAGAGGGGCTGAAACAGTGGGGCTGAAACAGAGGGCGAGAAAAAGAGGGGCTGAAACAGAATGGCTGAAACAGAGGGGCTGAAACAGAGGGGCTGAAAGAGAGGGCGAGAAAAAGAGGGGCTGAAACAGAGGGGCTGAAACAGAGGGGCTGAAACAGAGGGCGAGAAACAGAGGGGCTGAAGCAGAGGGGCTGAAACAGAGGGCGACAAACCGAGGGGCTGAAACAGAGGAAGAGAAACAGAGGGGCTGAAACAGAGGGGCTGAAACAGAGGGTGAGAAACAGAGGGGCTGATACAGAGGGCGAGAAACAGAGGGTGAGAAACAGAGGGGCTGAAACAGAGGGCGAGAAACCGAGGGGCTGAACAGAGGGGCTGAAACAGAGGGGCTGAAACAGAGGGGCTGAAACAGAGGGCGAGAAACAGAGGGGCTGAAACAGAGGGCGAGAAACAGAGGGGCTGAAACAGAGGGGCTGAAACAGAGGGGCTGAAACAGAGGGCGAAGAACCGAGGGGCTGAAACAGTGGGGCTGTAACAGGGGGCGAGAAACAGAGGGCGAGAAACAGAGGGGCCGAAACAGATTGGCTGAAACAGAGGGGCTGAAACAGAGGGCTAGAATCAGAGGGGCTGAAACAGAGGGGCTGAAACAGGGGGCGAGAAACAGGGGGCGAGAAACAGGGGGCGAGAAACAGGGGGGCTGAAGCAGAGGGCGAGAAACAGAGGGGCTGAAACAGAGGGGCTGAAACAGAGGGGCTGAAACAGAGGGCGAGAAACAGAGGGGCTGAAACAGAGGGCGAGAAACAGAGAGGCTGAAACAGAGGGCGAGAAACAGAAGGGCTGAAACAGAGGGCGAGAAACCGAGGGGTTGAAACAGAGGGGCTGAAACAGAGGTGCTGAAACAGAGGGTATGAAACAGACGGCGAGAAACAGAGGGCGAGAAACAGAGGGCGAGAAACAGAGGGGCTGAAACAGAGGGGCTGAAACAGAAGGGCTGAAACAGAGGGCGAGAAACAGAGGGGCTGAAACAGAGGGCGAGAAACCGAGGGGCTGAAACAGCGTGACTGAAACAGAGGGGCTGAAACAGAGGGGCTGAAACAGAGGGGCTGAAACAGAGGGCGAGAAAAAGAGGGGCTGAAACAGAGGGGATGAAACAGAGGGCGAGAAACAGAGGGGCTGAAACAGTGGGGCTGAAACAGAGGGCGAGAAAAAGAGGGGCTGAAACAGAATGGCTGAAACAGAGGGGCTGAAACAGAGGGGCTGAAAGAGAGGGCGAGAAAAAGAGGGGCTGAAACAGAGGGGCTGAAACAGAGGGGCTGAAACAGAGGGCGAGAAACAGAGGGGCTGAAGCAGAGGGGCTGAAACAGAGGGCGACACACCGAGGGGCTGAAACAGAGGAAGAGAAACAGAGGGGCTGAAACAGAGGGGCTGAAACAGAGGGTGAGAAACAGAGGGGCTGAAACAGAGGGCGAGAAACAGAGGGTGAGAAACAGAGGGGCTGAAACAGAGGGGCTGAAACAGAGGGCGTGAAAAAGAGGGGCTGAAACAGAGGGGCTGAAACAGTGGGCGAGAAACCGAGGGGCTGAACAGAGGGGCTGAAACAGAGGGGCTGAAACAGAGGGGCTGAAACAGAGGGCGAGAAACAGAGGGGCTGAAACAGAGGGCGAGAAACAGAGGGCGAGAAACAGAGGGGCCGAAACAGAGGGGCTGAAACAGAGGGGCTGAAACAGAGGGCTAGAATCAGAGGGGCTGAAACAGAGGGGCTGAAACAGGGGGCGAGAAACAGGGGGCGAGAAACAGGGGGCGAGAAACAGGGGCTCTGAAACAGAGGGCGAGAAACAGAGGGGCTGAAACAGAGGGGCTGAAACAGAGGGGCTGAAACAGAGGGCGAGAAACAGAGGGGCTGAAACAGAGGGCGAGAAACAGAGAGGCTGAAACAGAGGGCGAGAAACAGAGGGGCTGAAACAGAGGGCGAGAAACCGAGGGGCTGAAACAGAGGGGCTGAAACAGAGGTGCTGAACAGAGGGTATGAAACAGACGGCGAGAAACAGAGGGCGAGAAACAGAGGGCGAGAAACAGAGAGGCTGAAACAGAGGGGCTGAAACAGAAGGGCTGAAACAGAGGGCGAGAAACCGAGGGGCTGAAACAGAGTGACTGAAACAGAGGGGCTGAAACAGAGGGGCTGAAACAGAGGGCGAGAAACAGAGGGCGAGAAACAGAGGGGCTGAAACAGAGGGGCTGAAACAGAGGGCGAGAAACCGACGGGCTGAAACAGTGGGGCTGAAATAGGGGGCGAGAAACAGAGGGCGAGAAACAGAGGGGCCAAACAGATTGGCTGAAACAGAGGGGCTGAAACAGAGGGCTAGAATCAGAGGGGCTGAAACAGAGGGGCTGAAACAGGGGGCGAGAAACAGGGGGCGAGAAACAGGGGGCGAGAAACAGGGGGGCTGAAACAGAGGGCGAGAAACAGAGGGGCTGAAACAGAGGGGCTCAAACAGAGGTGCTGAAACAGAGGGCGAGAACCAGAGGGGCTGAAACAGAGGGCGAGAAACAGAGAGGCTGAAACAGAGGGCGAGAAACAGAGGGGCTGAAACAGAGGGCGAGAAACCGAGGGGCTGAAACAGAGGGACTGAAACAGAGGTGCTGAAACAGAGGGTATGAAACAGACGGCGAGAAACAGAGGGCGAGAAACAGAGGGCGAGAAACAGAGGGGCTGAAACAGAGGGGCTGAAACAGAAGGGCTGAAACAGAGGGCGAGAAACAGAGGGGCTGAAACAGAGGGCGAGAAACCGAGGGGCTGAAACAGAGTGACTGAAACAGTGGGCTGAAACAGAGGGGCTGAAACAGAGGGCGAGAAACAGAGGGCGAGAAACAGAGGGGCTGAAATAGGGGGCGAGAAACAGAGGGGCTGAAACAGAGGGCGAGAAACAGAGGGGCTGAAACAGAGGGGCTGAAACAGAGGGGCTGAAACAGAGGGGCTGAAACAGAAGGGCTGAAACAGAGGGCGAGAAACAGAGGGGCTGAAACAGAGGGCGAAAAACCGAG
This sequence comes from Chiloscyllium punctatum, assembly GCF_047496795.1. Taxonomy (NCBI): domain Eukaryota; kingdom Metazoa; phylum Chordata; class Chondrichthyes; order Orectolobiformes; family Hemiscylliidae; genus Chiloscyllium; species Chiloscyllium punctatum. The sequence goes on from NW_027309862.1 coordinate 718,235, forward strand.
GGGCTGAAACAGAGGGACTGAAACAGAGGTGCTGAAACAGAGGGTATGAAACAGATGGCGAGAAACAGAGGGCGAGAAACAGAAGGGCTGAAACAGAGGGGCTGAAACAGAGGGGCTGAAACAGAGGGGCTGAAACAGAGGGGCTGAAACAGAGGGTATGAAACAGATGGCGAGAAACAGAGGGCGAGAAACAGAAGGGCTGAAACAGAGGGGCTGAAACAGGTGGCGAGAAACAGAGGGGCTGAAACAGAGGGGCTGAAACAGAGGGGCTGAAACAGAGGGCGAGAAACCGAGGGGCTGAAACAGAGGGTGAGAAACAGAGGGGCTGAAACAGAGGGGCTGAAACAAAGGGGCTGAAACAGAGGGCGAGAAACAGAGGGGCTGAAACAGAGGGTGAGAAACAGAGGGGCTGAAACAGAGGGGTTGAAACAGAGGGGCTGAAACAGAGGGGCTGAAACAGAGGGCGAGAAACAGAGGGGCTGAAACAGAGGGCGAGAAACCGAGGGGCTGAAACAGAGGGGCTGAAACAGAGGGCGAGAAATAGAGGGGCTGAAACAGAGGGGCTGAAACAGAGGGCGAGAAACCGAGGGGCTGAAACAGAGGGGCTGAAACAGAGGGCGAGAAACAGAGGGGCTGAAACAGAGGGCGAGAAACAGAGGGGCTGAAACAGAGGGGCTGAAACAGAGGGCGAGAAACAGAGGGGCTGAATCAGAGGGGCTGAAACAGGGGGCGAGAAACAGAGGGGCTGAAACAGAGGGCGATAGACAGAGGGGCTGAAACAGAGGGGCTGAAACAAAGGGGCTGAAATAGACGGGCTGAAACAGGGGGCGAGAAACAGCGGGGCTGAAACAGAGGGGCTGAAACAGAGGGGCTGAAACAGGGGGCGAGAAACAGAGGGGCTGAAACAGTGGGGCTGAAACAGAGGGTGAGAAACAGAGGGGCTGAAACAGAGGGGCTGAAACAGAGGGGCTGAAACTGAGGGGCTAAAACAGAGGGCGAGAAACCGAGGGGGTGAAACAGAGGGCGAGAAACAGAGGGGCTGAAACAGAGGGGCTGAAACAGGGGACGAGAAACAGAGGGGCTGAATCAGAGGGGCTGAAACAGGGGGCGAGAAACAGAGGGGCTGAAACAGAGGGCGATAGACAGAGGGGCTGAAACAGAGGGGCTGAAACAAAGGGGCTGATACAGAGGGGCTGAAACAGAGGCGCTGAAACAGAGGGCGAGAAACCGAGGGGCTGAAACAGAGGGCGAGGAACAGAGGGGCTGAAACAGAGGGGCTGAAACAGGGGGCGAGAAACAGAGGGGCTGAAACAGAGGGGGAGAGACAGAGGGGCTGAAACAGAGGGGCTGAAACAAAGGGGCTGAAACAGAGGGGCTGAAACAGAGGCGCTGAAACCGAGGGCGAGAAACCGAGGGGCTGAAACAGAGGGCGAGGAACAGAGGGGCTGAAAAAGAGGGGCTGAAACAGAGGGCGAGAAAAAGAGGGGCTGAAACAGAGGGGATGAAACAGAGGGCGAGAAACAGAGGGGCTGAAACAGTGGGGCTGAAACAGAGGGCGAGAAAAAGAGGGGCTGAAACAGAGGGGCTGAAACAGAGGGGCTGAAACAGAGGGGCTGAAAGAGAGGGCGAGAAAAAGAGGGGCTGAAACAGAGGGGCTGAAACAGAGGGGCTGAAACAGAGGGCGAGAAACAGAGGGGCTGAAGCAGAGGGGCTGAAACAGAGGGCGACACACCGAGGGGCTGAAACAGAGGAAGAGAAACAGAGGGGCTGAAACAGAGGGGCTGAAACAGAGGGTGACAAACAGAGGGGCTGAAACAGAGGGCGAGAAACAGAGGGGCTGAAACAGAGGGCGAGAAACAGAGGGGTTGAAACAGAGGGGCTGAAACAGAGGGCGAGAAACAGAGGGGCTGAAACAGAGGGGCTGAAACAGAGGGCGAGAAACCGAGGGGCTGAACAGAGGGGCTGAAACAGAGGGGCTGAAACAGAGGGGCTGAAACAGAGGGCGAGAAACAGAGGGGCTGAAACAGAGGGCGAGAAACAGAGGGGCTGAAACAGAGGGGCTGAAACAGAGGGCGAGAAAAAGAGGGGCTGAAACAGAGGGGATGAAACAGAGCGCGAGAAACAGAGGGGCTGAAACAGTTGGGCTGAAACAGAGGGCGAGAAAAAGAGGGGCTGAAACAGAGGGGCTGAAACAGAGGGGCTGAAACAGAGGGGCTGAAAGAGAGGGCGAGAAAAAGAGGGGCTGAAACAGAGTGGCTGAAACAGAGGGGCTGAAACAGAGGGCGAGAAACAGAGGGGCTGAAGCAGAGGGGCTGAAACAGAGGGCGACAAACCGAGGGGCTGAAACAGAGTAAGAGAAACAGAGGGGCTGAAACAGAGGGGCTGAAACAGAGGGGCTGAAACAGAGGGTGACAAACAGGGGGGCTGAAACAGAGGGCGAGAAACAGAGGGGCTGAAACAGAGGGCGAGAAACAGAGGGGCTGAAACAGAGGGGCTGAAACAGAGTGCGAGAAACAGAGGGGCTGAAACAGAGGGGATGAAACAGAGGGCGAGAAACCGAGGGGCTGAACAGAGGGGCTGAAACAGAGGGGCTGAAACAGAGGGGCTGAAACAGAGGGCGAGAAACAGAGGGGCTGAAACAGAGGGCGAGAAACAGAGGAGCTGAAACAGTGGTGCTGAAACAGAGGGGCTGAAACAGAGCGGCTGAAACAGAGGGCGAGAAACCGAGGGGCTGAAACAGTGGGGCTGAAACAGGGGGCTGAAACAGAGGGCGAGAAACAGAGGGGCCGAAACAGATTGGCTGAAACAGAGGGGCTGAAACAGAGGGCTAGAAACAGAGGTGCTGAAACAGAGGGGCTGAAACAGAGGGGCTGGAACAGAGGGGCTGAAACAGAGGGGCTGAAACAGAGGGGCTGAAACAGAGGGCGAGAAACAGAGGGCGAGAAACAGAGGGGCTGAAACAGAGGGCGAGAAACAGAGGGGCTGAAACAGAGGGGCTGAAACAGAAGGGCTGAAACAGAGGGGCTGAAACAGAGGGCGAGAAACAGAGGGGCTGAAACAGAGGGCGAGAATCCGAAGGGCTGAAACAGAGGGGCTGAAACAGAGGGGCTGAAACAGAGGGGCTGAAACAGAGGGCGAGAAACAGAGGGGCTGAAACAGAGGGGCTGAAACACAGGGGCTGAAACAGAGGGGCTGAAACAGGGGGCGAGAAACAGAGGGGCTGAAACAGAGGGGCTGAAACAGAGGGGCTGAAACAGAGGGCGAGAAACAGAAGTGCTGAAACAGTGGGGCTGAAACAGAGGGCGAGAAACCGAGGGGCTGATACAGAGGGGCTGAAACAGAGGGGCTGAAACAGAGGGCGAGAAACCAAGGGGCTGAAACAGAGGGTGAGAAACAGAGGGGCTGAAACAGAGGGGCTAAAACAGAGGGCGAGAAACCGAGGGGTTGAAACAGAGGGCGAGAAACAGAGGGGCTGAAACAGAGGGTCTGAAACAGGGGGCGAGAAACAGAGGGGCTGAATCAGAGGGGCTGAAACAGGGGGCGAGAAACAGAGGGGCTGAAACAGAGGGCGAGAGACAGAGGAGCTGAAATAAAGGGGCTGAAACAGAGGGGCTGAAACAGAGGCGCTGAAACAGAGGGCGAGAAAGCGAGGGGCTGAAACAGAGGGCGAGGAACAGAGGGGCTGAAACAGAGGGGCTGAAACAGAGGGCGAGAAAAAGAGGGGCTGAAACAGAGGGGATGAAACAGAGGGCGAGAAACAGAGGGGCTGAAACAGTGGGGCTGAAACAGAGGGCGAGAAAAAGAGGGGCTGAAACAGAGGGTCTGAAACAGAGGGGCTGAAACAGAGGGGCTGAAAGAGAGGGCGAGAAAAAGAGGGGCTGAAGCAGAGGGGCTGAAACAGAGGGCGACAAACCGAGGGGCTGAAACAGAGGGTGAGAAACAGAGGGGCTGAAACAGAGGGGCTGAAACAGAGGGTGAGAAACAGAGGGGCTGAAACAGAGGGCGAGAAACAGAGGGTGAGAAACAGAGGGGCTGAAACAGAGGGGCTGAAACAGAGGGCGAGAAACAGAGGGGCTGAAACAGAGGGGCTGAAACAGAGGGCGAGAAACCGAGGGGCTGAACAGAGGGGCTGAAACAGAGGGGCTGAAACAGAGGGGCTGAAACAGAGGGCGAGAAACAGAGGGGCTGAAACAGAGGGCGAGAAACAGAGGGGCTGAAACAGAGGGGCTGAAACAGAGGGGCTGAAACAGAGGGCGAGAAACCGAGGGGCTGAAACAGTGGGGCTGAAACAGGGGGCGAGAAACAGAGGGCGAGAAACAGAGGGGCCGAAACAGATTGGCTGAAACAGAGGGGCTGAAACAGAGGGCTAGAATCAGAGGGGCTGAAACAGAGGGGCTGAAACAGGGGGCGAGAAACAGGGGGCGAGAAACAGGGGGCGAGAAACAGGGGGGGCTGAAGCAGAGGGCGAGAAACAGAGGGGCTGAAACAGAGGGGCTGAAACAGAGGGGCTGAAACAGAGGGCGAGAAACAGAGGGGCTGAAACAGAGGGCGAGAAACAGAGAGGCTAAAACAGAGGGCGAGAAACAGAGGGGCTGAAACAGAGGGCGAGAAACCGAGGGGCTGAAACAGAGGGGCTGAAACAGAGGTGCTGAAACAGAGGGTATGAAACAGACGGCGAGAAACAGAGGGGCTGAAACAGAGGGGCTGAAACAGAATGGCTGAAACAGAGGGCGAGAAACAGAGGGTCTGAAACAGAGGGCGAGAAACCGAGGGGCTGAAACAGAGTGACTGAAACAGAGGGGCTGAAACAGAGGGGCTGAAACAGAGGGGCTGAAACAGAGGGCGAGAAAAAGAGGGGCTGAAACAGAGGGGATGAAACAGAGGGCGAGAAACAGAGGGGCTGAAACAGAGGGGCTGAAACAGAGGGCGAGAAAAAGAGGGGCTGAAACAGAATGGCTGAAACAGAGGGGCTGAAACAGATGGGCTGAAAGGGAGGGCGGGAAAAAGAGGGGCTGAAACAGAGGGGCTGAAACAGAGGGGCTGAAACAGAGGGCGAGAAACAGAGGGGCTGAAGCAGAGGGGCTGAAACAGAGGGCGACAAACCGAGGGGCTGAAACAGAGGGTGAGAAACAGAGGGGCTGAAACAGAGGGGCTGAAACAGAGGGTGAGAAACAGACGGGCTGAAACAGAGGGCGAGAAACAGAGGGTGAGAAACAGAGGGGCTGAAACAGAGGGGCTGAAACAGAGGGCGAGAAACAGAGGGGCTGAAACAGAGGGGCTGAAACAGAGGGGCTGAAACAGAGGGCGAGAAACAGAGGGGCTGAAGCAGAGGGGCTGAAACAGAGGGCGACAAACCGAGGGGTTGAAACAGAGGGTGAGAAACAGAGGGGCTGACCAGAGGGGCTGAAACAGAGGGGCTGAAACAGAGGGGCTGAAACAGAGGGCGAGAAACAGAGGGGCTGAAACAGAGGGCGAGAAACAGAGGGGCTGAAACAGAGGGGCTGAAACAAAGGGGCTGAAACAGAGGGCGAGAAACCGAGGGGCTGAAACAGTGGGGCTGAAACAGGGGGCGAGAAACAGAGGGCGAGAAACAGAGGGGCTGAAACAGAGGGTATGAAACAGACGGCGAGAAACAGAGGGGCTGAAACAGAGGGGCTGAAACAGAAGGGCTGAAACAGAGGGCGAGAAACAGAGGGTCTGAAACAGAGGGCGAGAAACCGAGGGGCTGAAACAGAGTGACTGAAACAGAGGGGCTGAAACAGAGGGGCTGAAACAGAGGGGCTGAAACAGAGGGCGAGAAAAAGAGGGGCTGAAACAGAGGGAATGAAACAGAGGGCGAGAAACAGAGGGGCTGAAACAGAGGGGCTGAAACAGAGGGCGAGAAAAAGAGGGGCTGAAACAGAATGGCTGAAACAGAGGGGCTGAAACAGAGGGGCTGAAAGGGAGGGCGGGAAAAAGAGGGGCTGAAACAGAGGGGCTGAAACAGAGGGGCTGAAACAGAGGGCGAGAAACAGAGGGGCTGAAGCAGAGGGGCTGAAACAGAGGGCGACAAACCGAGGGGCTGAAACAGAGGGTGAGAAACAGAGGGGCTGAAACAGAGGGGCTGAAACAGAGGGTGAGAAACAGACGGGCTGAAACAGAGGGCGAGAAACAGAGGGTGAGAAACAGAGGGGCTGAAACAGAGGGGCTGAAACAGAGGGCGAGAAACAGAGGGGCTGAAACAGAGGGGCTGAAACAGAGGGGCTGAAACAGAGGGCGAGAAACAGAGGGGCTGAAGCAGAGGGGCTGAAACAGAGGGCGACAAACCGAGGGGTTGAAACAGAGGGTGAGAAACAGAGGGGCTGACCAGAGGGGCTGAAACAGAGGGGCTGAAACAGAGGGGCTGAAACAGAGGGCGAGAAACAGAGGGGCTGAAACAGAGGGCGAGAAACAGAGGGGCTGAAACAGAGGGGCTGAAACAAAGGGGCTGAAACAGAGGGCGAGAAACCGAGGGGCTGAAACAGTGGGGCTGAAACAGGGGGCGAGAAACAGAGGGCGAGAAACAGAGGGGCTGAAACAGATTGGCTGAAACAGAGGGGCTGAAACAGAGGGCTAGAATCAGAGGGGCTGAAACAGAGGGGCTGAAACAGGGGGCGAGAAACAGGGGGCGAGAAACAGGGGGCGAGAAACAGGGGGGCTGAAGCAGAGGGCGAGAAACAGAGGGGCTGAAACAGAGGGGCTGAAACAGAGGGGCTGAAACAGAGGGCGAGAAACAGAGGGGCTGAAACAGCGGGCGTGAAACAGAGAGGCTGAAACAGAGGGTGAGAAACAGAGGGGCTGAAACAGAGGGCGAGAAACCGAGGGGCTGAAACAGAGGGGCTGAAACAGAGGTGCTGAAACAGAGGGTATGAAACAGACGGCGAGAAACAGAGGGCGAGAAACAGAGGGCGAGAAACAGAGGGACTGAAACAGAGGGGCTGAAACAGAAGGGCTGAAACAGAGGGCGAGAAACAGAGGGGCTGAAACAGAGGGGCTGAAACAGAGGGGCTGAAACAAAGGGGCTGAAACAGAGGGGCTGAAACAGAGGGGCTGAAACAGTGGGGCTGAAACAGGGGGCGAGAAACAGAGGGCGAGAAACAGAGGGGCCGAAACAGATTGGCTGAAACAGAGGGGCTGAAACAGAGGGCTAGAATCAGAGGGGCTGAAACAGAGGGGCTGAAACAGGGGGCGAGAAACAGGGGGCGAGAAACAGGGGGCGAGAAACAGGGGGGCTGAAGCAGAGGGCGAGAAACAGAGGGGCTGAAACAGAGGGGCTGAAACAGAGGGGCTGAAACAGAGGGCGAGAAACAGAGGGGCTGAAACAGAGGGCGAGAAACAGAGAGGCTGAAACAGAGGGCGAGAAACAGAGGGGCTGAAACCGAGGGGCTGAAACAGAGGGGCTGAAACAGAGGTGCTGAAACAGAGGGTATGAAACAGTCGGCGAGAAACAGAGGGCGAGAAACAGAGGGCGAGAAACAGAGGGGCTGAAACAGAGGGGCTGAAACAGAAGGGCTGAAACAGAGGGCGAGAAACAGAGGGGCTGAAACAGAGGGCGCGAAACCGAGGGGCTGAAACAGAGTGACTGAAACAGAGGGGCTGAAACAGAGGGGCTGAAACAGAGGGGCTGAAACAGAAGGCGAGAAACAGAGGGCGAGAAACAGAGGGGCTGAAACAGAGGGGCTGAAACAGTGGGGCTGAAACAGGGGGCGAGAAACAGAGGGCGAGAAACAGAGGGGCCGAAACAGATTGTCTGAAACAGAGGGGCTGAAACAGAGGGCTAGAATCAGAGGGGCTGAAACAGAGGGGCTGAAACAGGGGGCGAGAAACAGGGGGCGAGAAACAGGGGGCGAGAAACAGGGGGGCTGAAACAGAGGGCGAGAAACAGAGGGGCTGAAACAGAGGGGCTCAAACAGAGGGGCTGAAATAGAGGGCGAGAAACAGAGAGGCTGAAACAGAGGGCGAGAAACAGAGGGGCTGAAACAGCGGGCGAGAAACCGAGGGGCTGAAACAGAGGGACTGAAACAAAGGGGCTGAAACAGAGGGTATGAAATAGACGGCGAGAAACAGAGGGCGAGAAACAGAGGGCGAGAAACAGAGGGGCTGAAACAGAGGGGCTGAAACAGAAGGGCTGAAACAGAGGGCGAGAAACAGAGGGGCTGAAACAGAGGGCGAGAAACCGAGGGGCTGAAACAGAGTGACTGAAACAGTGGGCTGAAACAGAGGGGCTGAAACAGAGGGCGAGAAACAGAGGGGCTGAAATAGGGGGCGAGAAACAGAGGGGCTGAAACAGAGGGCGAGAAACAGAGGGGCTGAAACAGAGGGGCTGAAACAGAGGGGCTGAAACAGAGGGGCTGAAACAGAGGGCGAGAAACAGAAGGGCTGAAACAGAGGGGCTGAAACAGAGGGGCTGAAACAGAGGGGCTGAAACAGGTGGCGAGAAACAGAGGGGCTGAAACAGAGGGGATGAAACAGAGGGGCTGAAACAGAGGGCGAGAAACCGAGGGGCTGAAACAGAGGGTGAGAAACAGAGGGGCTGAAACAGAGGGGCTGAAACAAAGGGGCTGAAACAGAGGGCGAGAAACAGAGGGGCTGAAACTGAGGGTGAGAAACAGAGGGGCTGAAACAGAGGGGCTGAAACAGAGGGGCTGAAACAGAGGGCGAGAAACAGAGGGGCTGAAACAGAGGGGCTGAAACAGAGGGCGAGAAACAGAGGGGCTGAAACAGAGGGGCTGAAACAGAGGGCGAGAAACAGAGGGGCAGAAACAGAGGGCAAGAAACCGAGGGGCTGAAACAGAGGGGCTGAAACAGAGGTGCTGAAACAGAGGGGCTGAAACAGAAGGCGAGAAACAGAGGGCGAGAAACAGAGGGCGAGAAACAGAGGGGTTGAAACAGAGGGGCTGAAACAGAAGGGCTGAAACAGAGGGGCTGAAACAGAGGGCGAGAAACAGAGGGGCTGAAACAGAGGGCGAGAAACCGAGGGGCTGAAACAGAGGGGCTGAAACAGAGGGGCTGAAACAGAGGGGCTGAAACAGAGGGCGAGAAACAGAGGGGCTGAAACAGAGGGGCTGAAACAGAGGGGCTGAAACAGGGGGCGAGAAACAGAGGGGCTGAAACAGAGGGGCTGAAACAGAGGGGCTGAAACAGAGGGCGAGAAACAGAGGGGCCGAAACAGATTGGCTGAAACAGAGGGGCTGAAACAGAGGGCTAGAATCAGAGGGGCTGAAACAGAGGGGCTGAAACAGGGGGCGAGAAACAGGGGGCGAGAAACAGGGGGCGAGAAACAGGGGGGCTGAAGCAGAGGGCGAGAAACAGAGGGGCTGAAACAGAGGGGCTGAAACAGAGGGGCTGAAACAGAGGGCGAGAAACAGAGGGGCTGAAACAGAGGGCGAGAAACAGAGAGGCTGAATCAGAGGGCGAGAAACAGAGGGGCTGAAACAGAGGGCGAGAAACCGAGGGGCTGAAACAGAGGGGCTGAAACAGAGGTGCTGAAACAGAGGGTATGAAACAGACGGCGAGAAACAGAGGGGCTGAAACAGAGGGGCTGAAACTGAAGGGCTGAAACAGAGGGCGAGAAACAGAGGGTCTGAAACAGAGGGCGAGAAACCGAGGGGCTGAAACAGAGTGACTGAAACAGAGGGGCTGAAACAGAGGGGCTGAAACAGAGGGGCTGAAACAGAGGGCGAGAAAAAGAGGGGCTGAAACAGAGGGGATGAAACAGAGGGCGAGAAACAGAGGGGCTGAAACAGAGGGGCTGAAACAGAGGGCGAGAAAAAGAGGGGCTGAAACAGAATGGCTGAAACAGAGGGGCTGAAACAGAGGGGCTGAAAGGGAGGGCGGGAAAAAGAGGGGCTGAAACAGAGGGGCTGAAACAGAGGGGCTGAAACAGAGGGCGAGAAACAGAGGGGCTGAAGCAGAGGGGCTGAAACAGAGGGCGACAAACCGAGGGGCTGAAACAGAGGGTGAGAAACAGAGGGGCTGAAACAGAGGGGCTGAAACAGAGGGTGAGAAACAGACGGGCTGAAACAGAGGGCGAGAAACAGAGGGTGAGAAACAGAGGGGCTGAAACAGAGGGGCTGAAACAGAGGGCGAGAAACAGAGGGGCTGAAACAGAGGGGCGGAAACAGAGGGGCTGAAACAGAGTGCGAGAAACAGAGGGGCTGAAGCAGAGGGGCTGAAACAGAGGGCGACAAACCGAGGGGTTGAAACAGAGGGTGAGAAACAGAGGGGCTGAACAGAGGGGCTGAAACAGAGGGGCTGAAACAGAGGGGCTGAAACAGAGGGCGAGAAACAGAGGGGCTGAAACAGAGGGCGAGAAACAGAGTGGCTGAAACAGAGGGGCTGAAACAAAGGGGCTGAAACAGAGGGCGAGAAACCGAGGGGCTGAAACAGTGGGGCTGAAACAGGGGGCGAGAAACAGAGGGCGAGAAACAGAGGGGCTGAAACAGATTGGCTGAAACAGAGGGGCTGAAACAGAGGGCTAGAATCAGAGGGGCTGAAACAGAGGGGCTGAAACAGGGGGCGAGAAACAGGGGGGCTGAAGCAGAGGGCGAGAAACAGAGGGGCTGAAACAGAGGGGCTGAAACAGAGGGGCTGAAACAGAGGGCGAGAAACAGAGGGGCTGAAACAGCGGGCGAGAAACAGAGAGGCTGAAACAGAGGGTGAGAAACAGAGGGGCTGAAACAGAGGGCGAGAAACCGAGGGGCTGAAACAGAGGGGCTGAAACAGAGGTGCTGAAACAGAGGGTATGAAACAGACGGCGAGAAACAGAGGGCGAGAAACAGAGGGCGAGAAACAGAGGGACTGAAACAGAGGGGTTGAAACAGAAGGGCTGAAACAGAGGGCGAGAAACAGAGGGGCTGAAACAGAGGGGCTGAAACAGAGGGCGAGAAACAGAGGGCGAGAAACAGAGGGGCTGAAACAGAGGGGCTGAAACAGTGGGGCTGAAACAGGGGGCGAGAAACAGAGGGCGAGAAACAGAGGGGCCGAAACAGATTGGCTGAAACAGAGGGGCTGAAACAGAGGGCTAGAATCAGAGGGGCTGAAACAGAGGGGCTGAAACAGAGGGCGACAAACCGAGGGGCTGAAACAGAGGGTGAGAAACAGAGGGGCTGAACAGAGGGGCTGAAACAGAGGGGCTGAAACAGAGGGGCTGAAACAGAGGGCGAGAAACAGAGGGGCTGAAACAGAGGGCGAGAAACAGAGGGGCTGAAACAGAGGGGCTGAAACAAAGGGGCTGAAACAGAGGGCGAGAAACAGAGGGGCTGAAACAGTGGGGCTGAAACAGGGGGCGAGAAACAGAGGGCGAGAAACAGAGGGGCCGAAACAGATTGGCTGAAACAGAGGGGCTGAAACAGAGGGCTAGAATCAGAGGGGCTGAAACAGAGGGGCTGAAACAGGGGGCGAGAAACAGGGGGCGAGAAACAGGGGGCGAGAAACAGGGGGGCTGAAGCAGAGGGCGAGAAACAGAGGGGCTGAAACAGAGGGGCTGAAACAGAGGGGCTGAAACAGAGGGAGAGAAACAGAGGGGCTGAAACAGAGGGCGAGAAACAGAGAGGCTGAAACAGAGGGCGAGAAACAGAGGGGCTGAAACCGAGGGGCTGAAACAGAGGGGCTGAAACAGAGGTGCTGAAACAGAGGGTATGAAACAGTCGGCGAGAAACAGAGGGCGAGAAACAGAGGGCGAGAAACAGAGGGGCTGAAACAGAGAGGCTGAAACAGAAGGGCTGAAACAGAGGGCGAGAAACAGAGGGGCTGAAACAGAGGGCGCGAAACCGAGGGGCTGAAACAGAGTGACTGAAACAGAGGGGCTGAAACAGAGGGGCTGAAACAGAGGGGCTGAAACAGAAGGCGAGAAACAGAGGGCGAGAAACAGAGGGGCTGAAACAGAGGGGCTGAAACAGTGGGGCTGAAACAGGGGGCGAGAAACAGAGGGCGAGAAACAGAGGGGCCGAAACAGATTGGCTGAAACAGAGGGGCTGAAACAGAGGGCTAGAATCAGAGGGGCTGAAACAGAGGGGCTGAAACAGGGGGCGAGAAACAGGGGGCGAGAAACAGGGGGCGAGAAACAGGGGGGCTGAAACAGAGGGCGAGAAACAGAGGGGCTGAAACAGAGGGCGAGAAACAGAGGGCGAGAAACAGAGGGGCCGAAACAGATTGGCTGAAACAGAGGGGCTGAAACAGAGGGCGAGAAACAGAGAGGCTGAAACAGAGGGCGAGAAACAGAGGGGCTGAAACAGAGGGCGAGAAACCGAGGGGCTGAAACAGAGGGACTGAAACAGAGGGGCTGAAACAGAGGGTATGAAATAGACGGCGAGAAACAGAGGGCGAGAAACAGAGGGCGAGAAACAGAGGGGCTGAAACAGAGGGGCTGAAACAGAAGGGCTGAAACAGAGGGCGAGAAACAGAGGGGCTGAAACAGAGGGCGAGAAACCGAGGGGCTGAAACAGAGTGACTGAAACAGTGGGCTGAAACAGAGGGGCTGAAACAGAGGGCGAGAAACAGAGGGGCTGAAATAGGGGGCGAGAAACAGAGGGGCTGAAACAGAGGGCGAGAAACAGAGGGGCTGAAACAGAGGGGCTGAAACAGAGGGGCTGAAACAGAGGGGCTGAAACAGAGGGCGAGAAACAGAAGGGCTGAAACAGAGGGGCTGAAACAGAGGGGCTGAAACAGAGGGGCTGAAACAGGTGGCGAGAAACAGAGGGGCTGAAACAGAGGGGATGAAACAGAGGGGCTGAAACAGAGGGCGAGAAACCGAGGGGCTGAAACAGAGGGTGAGAAACAGAGGGGCTGAAACAGAGAGGCTGAAACAAAGGGGCTGAAACAGAGGGCGAGAAACAGAGGGGCTGAAACAGAGGGGCTGAAACAGAGGGTGAGAAACAGAGGGGCTGAAACAGAGGGCGAGAAACAGAGGGTGAGAAACAGAGGGGCTGAAACAGAGGGGCTGAAACAGAGGGCGAGAAACAGAGGGGCTGAAACAGAGGGGCTGAAACAGAGGGCGAGAAACCGAGGGGCTGAACAGAGGGGCTGAAACAGAGGGGCTGAAACAGAGGGGCTGAAACAGAGGGCGAGAAACAGAGGGGCTGAAACAGAGGGCGAGAAACAGAGGGGCTGAAACAGAGGGGCTGAAACAGAGGGGCTGAAACAGAGGGCGAGAAACCGAGGGGCTGAAACAGTGGGGCTGAAACAGGGGGCGAGAAACAGAGGGCGAGAAACAGAGGGGCCGAAACAGATTGGCTGAAACAGAGGGGCTGAAACAGAGGGCTAGAATCAGAGGGGCTGAAACAGAGGGGCTGAAACAGGGGGCGAGAAACAGGGGGCGAGAAACAGGGGGCGAGAAACAGGGGGGCTGAAGCAGAGGGCGAGAAACAGAGGGGCTGAAACAGAGGGGCTGAAACAGAGGGGCTGAAACAGAGGGCGAGAAACAGAGGGGCTGAAACAGAGGGCGAGAAACAGAGAGGCTAAAACAGAGGGCGAGAAACAGAGGGGCTGAAACAGAGGGCGAGAAACCGAGGGGCTGAAACAGAGGGGCTGAAACAGAGGTGCTGAAACAGAGGGTATGAAACAGACGGCGAGAAACAGAGGGGCTGAAACAGAGGGGCTGAAACAGAATGGCTGAAACAGAGGGCGAGAAACAGAGGGTCTGAAACAGAGGGCGAGAAACCGAGGGGCTGAAACAGAGTGACTGAAACAGAGGGGCTGAAACAGAGGGGCTGAAACAGAGGGGCTGAAACAGAGGGCGAGAAAAAGAGGGGCTGAAACAGAGGGGATGAAACAGAGGGCGAGAAACAGAGGGGCTGAAACAGAGGGGCTGAAACAGAGGGCGAGAAAAAGAGGGGCTGAAACAGAATGGCTGAAACAGAGGGGCTGAAACAGAGGGGCTGAAAGGGAGGGCGGGAAAAAGAGGGGCTGAAACAGAGGGGCTGAAACAGAGGGGCTGAAACAGAGGGCGAGAAACAGAGGGGCTGAAGCAGAGGGGCTGAAACAGAGGGCGACAAACCGAGGGGCTGAAACAGAGGGTGAGAAACAGAGGGGCTGAAACAGAGGGGCTGAAACAGAGGGTGAGAAACAGACGGGCTGAAACAGAGGGCGAGAAACAGAGGGTGAGAAACAGAGGGGCTGAAACAGAGGGGCTGAAACAGAGGGCGAGAAACAGAGGGGCTGAAACAGAGGGGCTGAAACAGAGGGGCTGAAACAGAGGGCGAGAAACAGAGGGGCTGAAGCAGAGGGGCTGAAACAGAGGGCGACAAACCGAGGGGTTGAAACAGAGGGTGAGAAACAGAGGGGCTGACCAGAGGGGCTGAAACAGAGGGGCTGAAACAGAGGGGCTGAAACAGAGGGCGAGAAACAGAGGGGCTGAAACAGAGGGCGAGAAACAGAGGGGCTGAAACAGAGGGGCTGAAACAAAGGGGCTGAAACAGAGGGCGAGAAACCGAGGGGCTGAAACAGTGGGGCTGAAACAGGGGGCGAGAAACAGAGGGCGAGAAACAGAGGGGCTGAAACAGAGGGTATGAAACAGACGGCGAGAAACAGAGGGGCTGAAACAGAGGGGCTGAAACAGAAGGGCTGAAACAGAGGGCGAGAAACAGAGGGTCTGAAACAGAGGGCGAGAAACCGAGGGGCTGAAACAGAGTGACTGAAACAGAGGGGCTGAAACAGAGGGGCTGAAACAGAGGGGCTGAAACAGAGGGCGAGAAAAAGAGGGGCTGAAACAGAGGGGATGAAACAGAGGGCGAGAAACAGAGGGGCTGAAACAGAGGGGCTGAAACAGAGGGCGAGAAAAAGAGGGGCTGAAACAGAATGGCTGAAACAGAGGGGCTGAAACAGAGGGGCTGAAAGGGAGGGCGGGAAAAAGAGGGGCTGAAACAGAGGGGCTGAAACAGAGGGGCTGAAACAGAGGGCGAGAAACAGAGGGGCTGAAGCAGAGGGGCTGAAACAGAGGGCGACAAACCGAGAGGCTGAAACAGAGGGTGAGAAACAGAGGGGCTGAAACAGAGGGGCTGAAACAGAGGGTGAGAAACAGACGGGCTGAAACAGAGGGCGAGAAACAGAGGGTGAGAAACAGAGGGGCTGAAACAGAGGGGCTGAAACAGAGGGCGAGAAACAGAGGGGCTGAAACAGAGGGGCTGAAACAGAGGGGCTGAAACAGAGGGCGAGAAACAGAGGGGCTGAAGCAGAGGGGCTGAAACAGAGGGCGACAAACCGAGGGGTTGAAACAGAGGGTGAGAAACAGAGGGGCTGACCAGAGGGGCTGAAACAGAGGGGCTGAAACAGAGGGGCTGAAACAGAGGGCGAGAAACAGAGGGGCTGAAACAGAGGGCGAGAAACAGAGGGGCTGAAACAGAGGGGCTGAAACAAAGGGGCTGAAACAGAGGGCGAGAAACCGAGGGGCTGAAACAGTGGGGCTGAAACAGGGGGCGAGAAACAGAGGGCGAGAAACAGAGGGGCTGAAACAGATTGGCTGAAACAGAGGGGCTGAAACAGAGGGCTAGAATCAGAGGGGCTGAAACAGAGGGGCTGAAACAGGGGGCGAGAAACAGGGGGCGAGAAACAGGGGGCGAGAAACAGGGGGGCTGAAGCAGAGGGCGAGAAACAGAGGGGCTGAAACAGAGGGGCTGAAACAGAGGGGCTGAAACAGAGGGCGAGAAACAGAGGGGCTGAAACAGCGGGCGTGAAACAGAGAGGCTGAAACAGAGGGTGAGAAACAGAGGGGCTGAAACAGAGGGCGAGAAACCGAGGGGCTGAAACAGAGGGGCTGAAACAGAGGTGCTGAAACAGAGGGTATGAAACAGACGGCGAGACACAGAGGGCGAGAAACAGAGGGCGAGAAACAGAGGGACTGAAACAGAGGGGCTGAAACAGAAGGGCTGAAACAGAGGGCGAGAAACAGAGGGGCTGAAACAGAGGGGCTGAAACAGAGGGGCTGAAACAAAGGGGCTGAAACAGAGGGGCTGAAACAGAGGGGCTGAAACAGTGGGGCTGAAACAGGGGGCGAGAAACAGAGGGCGAGAAACAGAGGGGCCGAAACAGATTGGCTGAAACAGAGGGGCTGAAACAGAGGGCTAGAATCAGAGGGGCTGAAACAGAGGGGCTGAAACAGGGGGCGAGAAACAGGGGGCGAGAAACAGGGGGCGAGAAACAGGGGGGCTGAAGCAGAGGGCGAGAAACAGAGGGGCTGAAACAGAGGGGCTGAAACAGAGGGGCTGAAACAGAGGGCGAGAAACAGAGGGGCTGAAACAGAGGGCGAGAAACAGAGAGGCTGAAACAGAGGGCGAGAAACAGAGGGGCTGAAACCGAGGGGCTGAAACAGAGGGGCTGAAACAGAGGGTATGAAACAGTCGGCGAGAAACAGAGGGCGAGAAACAGAGGGCGAGAAACAGAGGGGCTGAAACAGAGGGGCTGAAACAGAAGGGCTGAAACAGAGGGCGAGAAACAGAGGGGCTGAAACAGAGGGCGCGAAACCGAGGGGCTGAAACAGAGTGACTGAAACAGAGGGGCTGAAACAGAGGGGCTGAAACAGAGGGGCTGAAACAGTGGGGCTGAAACAGGGGGCGAGAAACAGAGGGCGAGAAACAGAGGGGCCGAAACAGATTGTCTGAAACAGAGGGGCTGAAACAGAGGGCTAGAATCAGAGGGGCTGAAACAGAGGGGCTGAAACAGGGGGCGAGAAACAGGGGGCGAGAAACAGGGGGCGAGAAACAGGGGGGCTGAAACAGAGGGCGAGAAACAGAGGGGCTGAAACAGAGGGGCTCAAACAGAGGGGCTGAAATAGAGGGCGAGAAACAGAGAGGCTGAAACAGAGGGCGAGAAACAGAGGGGCTGAAACAGAGGGCGAGAAACCGAGGGCCTGAAACAGAGGGACTGAAACAAAGGGGCTGAAACAGAGGGTATGAAATAGACGGCGAGAAACAGAGGGCGAGAAACAGAGGGCGAGAAACAGAGGGGCTGAAACAGAGGGGCTGAAACAGAAGGGCTGAAACAGAGGGCGAGAAACAGAGGGGCTGAAACAGAGGGCGAGAAACCGAGGGGCTGAAACAGAGTGACTGAAACAGTGGGCTGAAACAGAGGGGCTGAAACAGAGGGCGAGAAACAGAGGGGCTGAAATAGGGGGCGAGAAACAGAGGGGCTGAAACAGAGGGCGAGAAACAGAGGGGCTGAAACAGAGGGGCTGAAACAGAGGGGCTGAAACAGAGGGGCTGAAACAGAGGGCGAGAAACAGAAGGGCTGAAACAGAGGGGCTGAAACAGAGGGGCTGAAACAGAGGGGCTGAAACAGGTGGCGAGAAACAGAGGGGCTGAAACAGAGGGGATGAAACAGAGGGGCTGAAACAGAGGGCGAGAAACCGAGGGGCTGAAACAGAGGGTGAGAAACAGAGGGGCTGAAACAGAGGGGCTGAAAGAAAGGGGCTGAAACAGAGGGCGAGAAACAGAGGGGCTGAAACAGAGGGTGAGAAACAGAGGGGCTGAAACAGAGGGGCTGAAACAGAGGGGCTGAAACAGAGGGCGAGAAACAGAGGGGCTGAAACAGAGGGGCTGAAACAGAGGGCGAGAAACAGAGGGGCTGAAACAGAGGGGCTGAAACAGAGGGCGAGAAACAGAGGGGCTGAAACAGAGGGCGAGAAACCGAGGGGCTGAAACAGAGGGGCTGAAACAGAGGTGCTGAAACAGAGGGGCTGAAACAGAAGGCGAGAAACAGAGGGCGAGAAACAGAGGGCGAGAAACAGAGGGGTTGAAACAGAGGGGCTGAAACAGAAGGGCTGAAACAGAGGGGCTGAAACAGAGGGCGAGAAACAGAGGGGCTGAAACAGAGGGCGAGAAACCGAGGGGCTGAAACAGAGGGGCTGAAACAGAGGGGCTGAAACAGAGGGGCTGAAACAGAGGGCGAGAAACAGAGGGGCTGAAACAGAGGGGCTGAAACAGAGGGGCTGAAACAGGGGGCGAGAAACAGAGGGGCTGAAACAGAGGGGCTGAAACAGAGGGGCTGAAACAGAGGGCGAGAAACAGAGGGGCCGAAACAGATTGGCTGAAACAGAGGGGCTGAAACAGAGGGCTAGAATCAGAGGGGCTGAAACAGAGGGGCTGAAACAGGGGGCGAGAAACAGGGGGCGAGAAACAGGGGGCGAGAAACAGGGGGGCTGAAGCAGAGGGCGAGAAACAGAGGGGCTGAAACAGAGGGGCTGAAACAGAGGGGCTGAAACAGAGGGCGAGAAACAGAGGGGCTGAAACAGAGGGCGAGAAACAGAGAGGCTGAAACAGAGGGCGAGAAACAGAGGGGCTGAAACAGAGGGCGAGAAACCGAGGGGCTGAAACAGAGGGGCTGAAACAGAGGTGCTGAAACAGAGGGTATGAAACAGACGGCGAGAAACAGAGGGGCTGAAACAGAGGGGCTGAAACTGAAGGGCTGAAACAGAGGGCGAGAAACAGAGGGTCTGAAACAGAGGGCGAGAAACCGAGGGGCTGAAACAGAGTGACTGAAACAGAGGGGCTGAAACAGAGGGGCTGAAACAGAGGGGCTGAAACAGAGGGCGAGAAAAAGAGGGGCTGAAACAGAGGGGATGAAACAGAGGGCGAGAAACAGAGGGGCTGAAACAGAGGGGCTGAAACAGAGGGCGAGAAAAAGAGGGGCTGAAACAGAATGGCTGAAACAGAGGGGCTGAAACAGAGGGGCTGAAAGGGAGGGCGGGAAAAAGAGGGGCTGAAACAGAGGGGCTGAAACAGAGGGGCTGAAACAGAGGGCGAGAAACAGAGGGGCTGAAGCAGAGGGGCTGAAACAGAGGGCGACAAACCGAGGGGCTGAAACAGAGGGTGAGAAACAGAGGGGCTGAAACAGAGGGGCTGAAACAGAGGGTGAGAAACAGACGGGCTGAAACAGAGGGCGAGAAACAGAGGGTGAGAAACAGAGGGGCTGAAACAGAGGGGCTGAAACAGAGGGCGAGAAACAGAGGGGCTGAAACAGAGGGGCGGAAACAGAGGGGCTGAAACAGAGTGCGAGAAACAGAGGGGCTGAAGCAGAGGGGCTGAAACAGAGGGCGACAAACCGAGGGGTTGAAACAGAGGGTGAGAAACAGAGGGGCTGAACAGAGGGGCTGAAACAGAGGGGCTGAAACAGAGGGGCTGAAACAGAGGGCGAGAAACAGAGGGGCTGAAACAGAGGGCGAGAAACAGAGTGGCTGAAACAGAGGGGCTGAAACAAAGGGGCTGAAACAGAGGGCGAGAAACCGAGGGGCTGAAACAGTGGGGCTGAAACAGGGGGCGAGAAACAGAGGGCGAGAAACAGAGGGGCTGAAACAGATTGGCTGAAACAGAGGGGCTGAAACAGAGGGCTAGAATCAGAGGGGCTGAAACAGAGGGGCTGAAACAGGGGGCGAGAAACAGGGGGCGAGAAACAGGGGGCGAGAAACAGGGGGGCTGAAGCAGAGGGCGAGAAACAGAGGGGCTGAAACAGAGGGGCTGAAACAGAGGGGCTGAAACAGAGGGCGAGAAACAGAGGGGCTGAAACAGCGGGCGAGAAACAGAGAGGCTGAAACAGAGGGTGAGAAACAGAGGGGCTGAAACAGAGGGCGAGAAACCGAGGGGCTGAAACAGAGGGGCTGAAACAGAGGTGCTGAAACAGAGGGTATGAAACAGACGGCGAGAAACAGAGGGCGAGAAACAGAGGGCGAGAAACAGAGGGACTGAAACAGAGGGGCTGAAACAGAAGGGCTGAAACAGAGGGCGAGAAACAGAGGGGCTGAAACAGAGGGGCTGAAACAGAGGGCGAGAAACAGAGGGCGAGAAACAGAGGGGCTGAAACAGAGGGGCTGAAACAGTGGGGCTGAAACAGGGGGCGAGAAACAGAGGGCGAGAAACAGAGGGGCCGAAACAGATTGGCTGAAACAGAGGGGCTGAAACAGAGGGCTAGAATCAGAGGGGCTGAAACAGAGGGGCTGAAACAGAGGGCGACAAACCGAGGGGCTGAAACAGAGGGTGAGAAACAGAGGGGCTGAACAGAGGGGCTGAAACAGAGGGGCTGAAACAGAGGGGCTGAAATAGAGGGCGAGAAACAGAGGGGCTGAAACAGAGGGCGAGAAACAGAGGGGCTGAAACAGAGGGGCTGAAACAAAGGGGCTGAAACAGAGGGCGAGAAACAGAGGGGCTGAAACAGTGGGGCTGAAACAGGGGGCGAGAAACAGAGGGCGAGAAACAGAGGGGCCGAAACAGATTGGCTGAAACAGAGGGGCTGAAACAGAGGGCTAGAATCAGAGGGGCTGAAACAGAGGGGCTGAAACAGGGGGCGAGAAACAGGGGGCGAGAAACAGGGGGCGAGAAACAGGGGGGCTGAAGCAGAGGGCGAGAAACAGAGGGGCTGAAACAGAGGGGCTGAAACAGAGGGGCTGAAACAGAGGGAGAGAAACAGAGGGGCTGAAACAGAGGGCGAGAAACAGAGAGGCTGAAACAGAGGGCGAGAAACAGAGGGGCTGAAACCGAGGGGCTGAAACAGAGGGGCTGAAACAGAGGTGCTGAAACAGAGGGTATGAAACAGTCGGCGAGAAACAGAGGGCGAGAAACAGAGGGCGAGAAACAGAGGGGCTGAAACAGAGAGGCTGAAACAGAAGGGCTGAAACAGAGGGCGAGAAACAGAGGGGCTGAAACAGAGGGCGCGAAACCGAGGGGCTGAAACAGAGTGACTGAAACAGAGGGGCTGAAACAGAGGGGCTGAAACAGAGGGGCTGAAACAGAAGGCGAGAAACAGAGGGCGAGAAACAGAGGGGCTGAAACAGAGGGGCTGAAACAGTGGGGCTGAAACAGGGGGCGAGAAACAGAGGGCGAGAAACAGAGGGGCCGAAACAGATTGGCTGAAACAGAGGGGCTGAAACAGAGGGCTAGAATCAGAGGGGCTGAAACAGAGGGGCTGAAACAGGGGGCGAGAAACAGGGGGCGAGAAACAGGGGGCGAGAAACAGGGGGGCTGAAACAGAGGGCGAGAAACAGAGGGGCTGAAACAGAGGGCGAGAAACAGAGGGCGAGAAACAGAGGGGCCGAAACAGATTGGCTGAAACAGAGGGGCTGAAACAGAGGGCGAGAAACAGAGAGGCTGAAACAGAGGGCGAGAAACAGAGGGGCTGAAACAGAGGGCGAGAAACCGAGGGGCTGAAACAGAGGGACTGAAACAGAGGGGCTGAAACAGAGGGTATGAAATAGACGGCGAGAAACAGAGGGCGAGAAACAGAGGGCGAGAAACAGAGGGGCTGAAACAGAGGGGCTGAAACAGAAGGGCTGAAACAGAGGGCGAGAAACAGAGGGGCTGAAACAGAGGGCGAGAAACCGAGGGGCTGAAACAGAGTGACTGAAACAGTGGGCTGAAACAGAGGGGCTGAAACAGAGGGCGAGAAACAGAGGGGCTGAAATAGGGGGCGAGAAACAGAGGGGCTGAAACAGAGGGCGAGAAACAGAGGGGCTGAAACAGAGGGGCTGAAACAGAGGGGCTGAAACAGAGGGGCTGAAACAGAGGGCGAGAA
The DNA here is from genome assembly GCF_047496795.1 of Chiloscyllium punctatum. Taxonomy (NCBI): domain Eukaryota; kingdom Metazoa; phylum Chordata; class Chondrichthyes; order Orectolobiformes; family Hemiscylliidae; genus Chiloscyllium; species Chiloscyllium punctatum. The sequence continues at coordinate 739,745 of NW_027309862.1, forward strand.
ACAGAAGGGCTGAAACAGAGGGGCTGAAACAGAGGGGCTGAAACAGAGGGGCTGAAACAGGTGGCGAGAAACAGAGGGGCTGAAACAGAGGGGATGAAACAGAGGGGCTGAAACAGAGGGCGAGAAACCGAGGGGCTGAAACAGAGGGTGAGAAACAGAGGGGCTGAAACAGAGAGGCTGAAACAAAGGGGCTGAAACAGAGGGCGAGAAACAGAGGGGCTGAAACAGAGGGTGAGAAACAGAGGGGCTGAAACAGAGGGGCTGAAACAGAGGGGCTGAAACAGAGGGCGAGAAACAGAGGGGCTGAAACAGAGGGGCTGAAACAGAGGGCGAGAAACAGAGGGGCTGAAACAGAGGGCGAGAAACAGAGGGCGAGAAACAGAGGGGCTGAAACAGAGGGCGAGAAACCGAGGGGCTGAAACAGAGGGGCTGAAACAGAGGTGCTGAAACAGAGGGGCTGAAACAGAAGGCGAGAAACAGAGGGCGAGAAACAGAGGGCGAGAAACAGAGGGGTTGAAACAGAGGGGATGAAACAGAAGGGCTGAAACAGAGGGGCTGAAACAGAGGGCGAGAAACAGAGGGGCTGAAACAGAGGGCGAGAAACCGAGGGGCTGAAACAGAGGGGCTGAAACAGAGGGGCTGAAACAGAGGGGCTGAAACAGAGGGCGAGAAACAGAGGGGCTGAAACAGAGGGGCTGAAACAGAGGGGCTGAAACAGGGGGCGAGAAACAGAGGGGCTGAAACAGAGGGGCTGAAACAGAGGGGCTGAAACAGAGGGCGAGAAACAGAGGGGCCGAAACAGATTGGCTGAAACAGAGGGGCTGAAACAGAGGGCTAGAATCAGAGGGGCTGAAACAGAGGGGCTGAAACAGGGGGCGAGAAACAGGGGGCGAGAAACAGGGGGCGAGAAACAGGGGGGCTGAAGCAGAGGGCGAGAAACAGAGGGGCTGAAACAGAGGGGCTGAAACAGAGGGGCTGAAACAGAGGGCGAGAAACAGAGGGGCTGAAACAGAGGGCGAGAAACAGAGAGGCTGAAACAGAGGGCGAGAAACAGAGGGGCTGAAACAGAGGGCGAGAAACCGAGGGGCTGAAACAGAGGGGCTGAAACAGAGGTGCTGAAACAGAGGGTATGAAACAGACGGCGAGAAACAGAGGGGCTGAAACAGAGGGGCTGAAACTGAAGGGCTGAAACAGAGGGCGAGAAACAGAGGGTCTGAAACAGAGGGCGAGAAACCGAGGGGCTGAAACAGAGTGACTGAAACAGAGGGGCTGAAACAGAGGGGCTGAAACAGAGGGGCTGAAACAGAGGGCGAGAAAAAGAGGGGCTGAAACAGAGGGGATGAAACAGAGGGCGAGAAACAGAGGGGCTGAAACAGAGGGGCTGAAACAGAGGGCGAGAAAAAGAGGGGCTGAAACAGAATGGCTGAAACAGAGGGGCTGAAACAGAGGGGCTGAAAGGGAGGGCGGGAAAAAGAGGGGCTGAAACAGAGGGGCTGAAACAGAGGGGCTGAAACAGAGGGCGAGAAACAGAGGGGCTGAAGCAGAGGGGCTGAAACAGAGGGCGACAAACCGAGGGGCTGAAACAGAGGGTGAGAAACAGAGGGGCTGAAACAGAGGGGCTGAAACAGAGGGTGAGAAACAGACGGGCTGAAACAGAGGGCGAGAAACAGAGGGTGAGAAACAGAGGGGCTGAAACAGAGGGGCTGAAACAGAGGGCGAGAAACAGAGGGGCTGAAACAGAGGGGCGGAAACAGAGGGGCTGAAACAGAGTGCGAGAAACAGAGGGGCTGAAGCAGAGGGGCTGAAACAGAGGGCGACAAACCGAGGGGTTGAAACAGAGGGTGAGAAACAGAGGGGCTGAACAGAGGGGCTGAAACAGAGGGGCTGAAACAGAGGGGCTGAAACAGAGGGCGAGAAACAGAGGGGCTGAAACAGAGGGCGAGAAACAGAGTGGCTGAAACAGAGGGGCTGAAACAAAGGGGCTGAAACAGAGGGCGAGAAACCGAGGGGCTGAAACAGTGGGGCTGAAACAGGGGGCGAGAAACAGAGGGCGAGAAACAGAGGGGCTGAAACAGATTGGCTGAAACAGAGGGGCTGAAACAGAGGGCTAGAATCAGAGGGGCTGAAACAGAGGGGCTGAAACAGGGGGCGAGAAACAGGGGGCGAGAAACAGGGGGCGAGAAACAGGGGGGCTGAAGCAGAGGGCGAGAAACAGAGGGGCTGAAACAGAGGGGCTGAAACAGAGGGGCTGAAACAGAGGGCGAGAAACAGAGGGGCTGAAACAGCGGGCGAGAAACAGAGAGGCTGAAACAGAGGGTGAGAAACAGAGGGGCTGAAACAGAGGGCGAGAAACCGAGGGGCTGAAACAGAGGGGCTGAAACAGAGGTGCTGAAACAGAGGGTATGAAACAGACGGCGAGAAACAGAGGGCGAGAAACAGAGGGCGAGAAACAGAGGGACTGAAACAGAGGGGCTGAAACAGAAGGGCTGAAACAGAGGGCGAGAAACAGAGGGGCTGAAACAGAGGGGCTGAAACAGAGGGCGAGAAACAGAGGGCGAGAAACAGAGGGGCTGAAACAGAGGGGCTGAAACAGTGGGGCTGAAACAGGGGGCGAGAAACAGAGGGCGAGAAACAGAGGGGCCGAAACAGATTGGCTGAAACAGAGGGGCTGAAACAGAGGGCTAGAATCAGAGGGGCTGAAACAGAGGGGCTGAAACAGAGGGCGACAAACCGAGGGGCTGAAACAGAGGGTGAGAAACAGAGGGGCTGAACAGAGGGGCTGAAACAGAGGGGCTGAAACAGAGGGGCTGAAACAGAGGGCGAGAAACAGAGGGGCTGAAACAGAGGGCGAGAAACAGAGGGGCTGAAACAGAGGGGCTGAAACAAAGGGGCTGAAACAGAGGGCGAGAAACAGAGGGGCTGAAACAGTGGGGCTGAAACAGGGGGCGAGAAACAGAGGGCGAGAAACAGAGGGGCCGAAACAGATTGGCTGAAACAGAGGGGCTGAAACAGAGGGCTAGAATCAGAGGGGCTGAAACAGAGGGGCTGAAACAGGGGGCGAGAAACAGGGGGCGAGAAACAGGGGGCGAGAAACAGGGGGGCTGAAGCAGAGGGCGAGAAACAGAGGGGCTGAAACAGAGGGGCTGAAACAGAGGGGCTGAAACAGAGGGAGAGAAACAGAGGGGCTGAAACAGAGGGCGAGAAACAGAGAGGCTGAAACAGAGGGCGAGAAACAGAGGGGCTGAAACCGAGGGGCTGAAACAGAGGGGCTGAAACAGAGGTGCTGAAACAGAGGGTATGAAACAGTCGGCGAGAAACAGAGGGCGAGAAACAGAGGGCGAGAAACAGAGGGGCTGAAACAGAGAGGCTGAAACAGAAGGGCTGAAACAGAGGGCGAGAAACAGAGGGGCTGAAACAGAGGGCGCGAAACCGAGGGGCTGAAACAGAGTGACTGAAACAGAGGGGCTGAAACAGAGGGGCTGAAACAGAGGGGCTGAAACAGAAGGCGAGAAACAGAGGGCGAGAAACAGAGGGGCTGAAACAGAGGGGCTGAAACAGTGGGGCTGAAACAGGGGGCGAGAAACAGAGGGCGAGAAACAGAGGGGCCGAAACAGATTGGCTGAAACAGAGGGGCTGAAACAGAGGGCTAGAATCAGAGGGGCTGAAACAGAGGGGCTGAAACAGGGGGCGAGAAACAGGGGGCGAGAAACAGGGGGCGAGAAACAGGGGGGCTGAAACAGAGGGCGAGAAACAGAGGGGCTGAAACAGAGGGCGAGAAACAGAGGGCGAGAAACAGAGGGGCCGAAACAGATTGGCTGAAACAGAGGGGCTGAAACAGAGGGCGAGAAACAGAGAGGCTGAAACAGAGGGCGAGAAACAGAGGGGCTGAAACAGAGGGCGAGAAACCGAGGGGCTGAAACAGAGGGACTGAAACAGAGGGGCTGAAACAGAGGGTATGAAATAGACGGCGAGAAACAGAGGGCGAGAAACAGAGGGCGAGAAACAGAGGGGCTGAAACAGAGGGGCTGAAACAGAAGGGCTGAAACAGAGGGCGAGAAACAGAGGGGCTGAAACAGAGGGCGAGAAACCGAGGGGCTGAAACAGAGTGACTGAAACAGTGGGCTGAAACAGAGGGGCTGAAACAGAGGGCGAGAAACAGAGGGGCTGAAATAGGGGGCGAGAAACAGAGGGGCTGAAACAGAGGGCGAGAAACAGAGGGGCTGAAACAGAGGGGCTGAAACAGAGGGGCTGAAACAGAGGGGCTGAAACAGAGGGCGAGAAACAGAAGGGCTGAAACAGAGGGGCTGAAACAGAGGGGCTGAAACAGAGGGGCTGAAACAGGTGGCGAGAAACAGAGGGGCTGAAACAGAGGGGATGAAACAGAGGGGCTGAAACAGAGGGCGAGAAACCGAGGGGCTGAAACAGAGGGTGAGAAACAGAGGGGCTGAAACAGAGAGGCTGAAACAAAGGGGCTGAAACAGAGGGCGAGAAACAGAGGGGCTGAAACAGAGGGTGAGAAACAGAGGGGCTGAAACAGAGGGGCTGAAACAGAGGGGCTGAAACAGAGGGCGAGAAACAGAGGGGCTGAAACAGAGGGGCTGAAACAGAGGGCGAGAAACAGAGGGGCTGAAACAGAGGGCGAGAAACAGAGGGCGAGAAACAGAGGGGCTGAAACAGAGGGCGAGAAACCGAGGGGCTGAAACAGAGGGGCTGAAACAGAGGTGCTGAAACAGAGGGGCTGAAACAGAAGGCGAGAAACAGAGGGCGAGAAACAGAGGGCGAGAAACAGAGGGGTTGAAACAGAGGGGATGAAACAGAAGGGCTGAAACAGAGGGGCTGAAACAGAGGGCGAGAAACAGAGGGGCTGAAACAGAGGGCGAGAAACCGAGGGGCTCAAACAGAGGGGCTGAAACAGAGGGGCTGAAACAGAGGGGCTGAAACAGAGGGCGAGAAACAGAGGGGCTGAAACAGAGGGGCTGAAACAGAGGGGCTGAAACAGGGGGCGAGAAACAGAGGGGCTGAAACAGAGGGGCTGAAACAGAGGGGCTGAAACAGAGGGCGAGAAACAGAAGGGCTGAAACAGTGGGGCTGAAACAGAGGGCGAGAAACCGAGGGGCTGAAACAGAGGGGCTGAAATAGAGGGGCTGAAACAGAGGGCGAGAAACCAAGCGGCTGAAACAGAGGGTGAGAAACAGAGGGGCTGAAACAGAGGGGCTGAAACAGAGGGGCTGAAACTGAGGGGCTAAAACAGAGGGCGAGAAACCGAGGGGTTGAAACAGAGGGCGAGAAACAGAGGGGCTGAAACAGAGGGGCTGAAACAGGGGACGAGAAACAGAGGGGCTGAATCAGAGGGGCTGAAACAGGGGGCGAGAAACAGAGGGGCTGAAACAGAGTGCGAGAGACAGAGGGGCTGAAACAGAGGGGCTGAAACAAAGGGGCTGAAACAGAGGGTTTGAAACAGAGGCGCTGAAACAGAAGGCGAGAAACCGAGGGGCTGAAACAGAGGGCGAGAAACAGAGGGGCTGAAACAGAGGGGCTGAAACAGAGGGGCTGAAACAGAGGGGCTGAAACAGAGGGCGAGAAACAGAAGGGCTGAAACAGAGGGGCTGAAACAGAGGGGCTGAAACAGAGGGGCTGAAACAGGTGGCGAGAAACAGAGGGGCTGAAACAGAGGGGATGAAACAGAGGGGCTGAAACAGAGGGCGAGAAACCGAGGGGCTGAAACAGAGGGTGAGAAACAGAGGGGCTGAAACAGAGGGGCTGAAACAAAGGGGCTGAAACAGAGGGCGAGAAACAGAGGGGCTGAAACAGAGGGTGAGAAACAGAGGGGCTGAAACAGAGGGGCTGAAACAGAGGGGCTGAAACAGAGGGCGAGAAACAGAGGGGCTGAAACAGAGGGGCTGAAACAGAGGGCGAGAAACAGAGGGGCTGAAACAGAGGGGCTGAAACAGAGGGCGAGAAACAGAGGGGCTGAAACAGAGGGCGAGAAACCGAGGGGCTGAAACAGAGGGGCTGAAACAGAGGTGCTGAAACAGAGGGGCTGAAACAGAAGGCGAGAAACAGAGGGCGAGAAACAGAGGGCGAGAAACAGAGGGGTTGAAACAGAGGGGCTGAAACAGAAGGGCTGAAACAGAGGGGCTGAAACAGAGGGCGAGAAACAGAGGGGCTGAAACAGAGGGCGAGAAACCGAGGGGCTGAAACAGAGGGGCTGAAACAGAGGGGCTGAAACAGAGGGGCTGAAACAGAGGGCGAGAAACAGAGGGGCTGAAACAGAGGGGCTGAAACAGAGGGGCTGAAACAGAGGGCGAGAAACAGAGGGGCTGAAACAGAGGGGCTGAAACAGAGGGGCTGAAACAGAGGGCGAGAAACAGAAGGGCTGAAACAGTGGGGCTGAAACAGAGGGCGAGAAACCGAGGGGCTGAAACAGAGGGGCTGAAATAGAGGGGCTGAAACAGAGGGCGAGAAACCAAGCGGCTGAAACAGAGGGTGAGAAACAGAGGGGCTGAAACAGAGGGGCTGAAACAGAGGGGCTGAAACTGAGGGGCTAAAACAGAGGGCGAGAAACCGAGGGGTTGAAACAGAGGGCGAGAAACAGAGGGGCTGAAACAGAGGGGCTGAAACAGGGGACGAGAAACAGAGGGGCTGAATCAGAGGGGCTGAAACAGGGGGCGAGAAACAGAGGGGCTGAAACAGAGTGCGAGAGACAGAGGGGCTGAAACAGAGGGGCTGAAACAAAGGGGCTGAAACAGAGGGTTTGAAACAGAGGCGCTGAAACAGAAGGCGAGAAACCGAGGGGCTGAAACAGAGGGCGAGGAACAGAGGGGCTGAAAAAGAGGGGCTGAAACAGAGGGCGAGAAAAAGAGGGGCTAAAACAGAGGGGCTGAAACAGAGGGCGAGAAACAGAGGGGCTGAAACAGAGGGCGAGAAACAGAGAGGCTGAAACAGAGGGCGACAAACAGAGGGGCTGAAACAGAGGGCGAGAAACCGAGGGGCTGAAACCGAGGGGCTGAAACAGAGGGTATGAAACAGACGGCGAGAAACAGAGGGCGAGAAACAGAGGGCGAGAAACAGAGGGGCTGAAACAGAGGGGCTGAAACAGAAGGGCTGAAACAGAGGGCGAGAAACAGAGGGGCTGAAACAGAGGGCGAGAAACCGAGGGGCTGAAACAGAGTGACTGAAACAGTGGGCTGAAACAGAGGGGCTGAAACAGAGGGCGAGAAACAGAGGGGCTGAAATAGGGGGCGAGAAACAGAGGGGCTGAAACAGAGGGCGAGAAACAGAGGGGCTGAAACAGAGGGGCTGAAACAGAGGGCGACAAACCGAGGGGCTGAAACAGAGGAAGAGAAACAGAGGGGCTGAAACAGAGGGGCTGAAACAGGAGGCGAGAAATAGAGGGCGAGAAACAGAGGGGCCGAAACAGATTGGCTGAAACAGAGGGGCTGAAACAGAGGGCTAGAATCAGAGGGGCTGAAACAGAGGGGCTGAAACAGGGGGCGAGAAACAGGGGGCGAGAAACAGGGGGCGAGAAACAGGGGGGCTGAAACAGAGGGCGAGAAACAGAGGGGCTGAAACAGAGGGGCTCAAACAGAGGGGCTGAAACAGAGGGCGAGAAACAGAGGGGCTGAAACAGAGGGCGAGAAACAGAGAGGCTGAAACAGAGGGCGAGAAACAGAGGGGCTGAAACAGAGGGCGAGAAACCGAGGGGCTGAAACAGAGGGACTGAAACAGAGGGGCTGAAACAGAGGGTATGAAACAGACGGCGAGAAACAGAGGGCGAGAAACAGAGGGCGAGAAACAGAGGGGCTGAAACAGAGGGGCTGAAACAGAAGGGCTGAAACAGAGGGCGAGAAACAGAGGGGCTGAAACAGAGGGCGAGAAACCGAGGGGCTGAAACAGAGTGACTGAAACAGTGGGCTGAAACAGAGGGGCTGAAACAGAGGGCGAGAAACAGAGGGGCTGAAATAGGGGGCGAGAAACAGAGGGGCTGAAACAGAGGGCGAGAAACAGATGGGCTGAAACAGAGGGGCTGAAACAGAGGGGCTGAAACAGAGGGGCTGAAACAGAGGGCGAGAAACAGAAGGGCTGAAACAGAGGGGCTGAAACAGAGGGGCTGAAACAGGTGGCGAGAAACAGAGGGGCTGAAACAGAGGGGCTGAAACAGAGGGGCTGAAACAGAGGGCGAGAAACCGAGGGGCTGAAACAGAGGGTGAGAAACAGAGGGGCTGAAACAAAGGGGCTGAAACAGAGGGCGAGAAACAGAGGGGCTGAAACAGAGGGTGAGAAACAGAGGGGCTGAAACAGAGGGGCTGAAACAGAGGGGCTGAAACAGAGGGGCTGAAACAGAGGGCGAGAAACAGAGGGGCTGAAACAGAGGGGCTGAAACAGAGGGCGAGAAACCAAGGGGCTGAAACAGAGGTGCTGAAACAGAGGGTGAGAAACAGAGGGGCTGAAACAGAGGGCGAGAAACCGAGGGGCTGAAACAGAGGGGCTGAAACAGAGGTGCTGAAACAGAGGGGCTGAAACAGAAGGCGAGAAACAGAGGGCGAGAAACAGAGGGCGAGAAACAGAGGGGCTGAAACAGAGGGGCTGAAACAGAAGGGCTGAAACAGAGGGGCTGAAACAGAGGGCGAGAAATAGAGGGGCTGAAACAGAGGGCGAGAAACGGAGGGGCTGAAAAGGAGGGGCTGAAATAGAGGGGCTGAAACAGAGGGTGAGAAACAGAGGGGCTGAAACAGAGGGGCTGAAACAGAGGGGCTAAAACAGAGGGTGAGAAACAGAGGGGCTGAAACAGAGGGTGAGAAACAGAGGGGCTGAAACAGAGGGGCTGAAACAGAGGGGCTGAAACAGAGGGCGAGAAACAGAAGGGCTGAAACAGTGGGGCTGAAACAGAGGGCGAGAAACCGAGGGGCTGAAAAGGAGGGGCTGAAATAGAGGGGCTGAAACAGAGGGTGAGAAACAGAGGGGCTGAAACAGAGGGGCTGAAACAGAGGGGCTGAAACTGTGGGGCTAAAACAGAGGGCGAGAAACCAAGGGGATGAAACAGAGGGCGAGAAACAGAGGGGCTGAAACAGAGGGGCTGAAACAGGGGACGAGAACCAGAGGGGCTGAATCAGAGGGGCTGAAACAGGGGGCGAGAAACAGAGGGGCTGAAACAGAGTGCGAGAGACAGAGGGGCTGAAACAGAGGGGCTGAAACAAAGGGGCTGAAACAGAGGGGCTGAAACAGAGGCGCTGAAACAGAGGGCGAGAAACCGAGGGGCTGAAACAGAGGGCGAGGAACAGAGGGGCTGAAAAAGAGGGGCTGAAACAGAGGGCGAGAAAAAGAGGGGCTGAAACAGAGGGGATGAAACAGAGGGCGAGAAACAGAGGGGCTGAAACAGTGGGGCTGAAACAGAGGGCGAGAAAAAGAGGGGCTGAAACAGAGGGGCTGAAAGAGAGGGCGAGAAAAAGAGGGGCTGAAACAGAGGGGCTGAAACAGAGGGGCTGAAACAGAGGGCGAGAAACAGAGGGGCTGAAGCAGAGGGGCTGAAACAGAGGGCGACAAACCGAGGGGCTGAAACAGAGGAAGAGAAACAGAGGGGCTGAAACAGAGGGGCTGAAACAGAGGGGCTGAAACAGAGGGTGACAAACAGAGGGGCTGAAACAGAGGGCGAGAAACAGAGGGGCTGAAACAGAGGGCGAGAAACAGAGGGGTTGAAACAGAGGGGCTGAAATAGAGGGCGAGAAACAGAGGGGCTGAAACAGAGGGGCTGAAACAGAGGGCGAGAAACCGAGGGGCTGAACAGAGGGGTTGAAACAGAGGGGCTGAAACAGAGGGGCTGAAACAGAGGGCGAGAAACAGAGGGGCTGAAACAGAGGGCGAGAAACAGAGGGGCTGAAACAGAGGGGCTGAAACAGAGGGCGAGAAAAAGAGGGGCTGAAACAGAGGGGATGAAACAGAGGGCTAGAAACAGAGGGCGAGAAACAGAGGGGCTGAAACAGAGGGTGAGAAACAGAGGGGCTGAAACAGAGGGGCTGAAACAGAGGGGCTGAAACAGAGGGGCTGAAACAGAGGGCGAGAAACAGAGGGGCTGAAACAGAGGGGCTGAAACAGAGGGCGAGAAACCAAGGGGCTGAAACAGAGGTGCTGAAACAGAGGGTGAGAAACAGAGGGGCTGAAACAGAGGGCGAGAAACCGAGGGGCTGAAACAGAGGGGCTGAAACAGAGGTGCTGAAACAGAGGGGCTGAAACAGAAGGCGAGAAACAGAGGGCGAGAAACAGAGGGCGAGAAACAGAGGGGCTGAAACAGAGGGGCTGAAACAGAAGGGCTGAAACAGAGGGGCTGAAACAGAGGGCGAGAAATAGAGGGGCTGAAACAGAGGGCGAGAAACGGAGGGGCTGAAACAGAGGGGCTGAAACAGAGGGGCTGAAACAGAGGAGCTGAAACAGAGGGCGAGAAACAGAGGGGCTGAAACAGAGGGGCTGAAACAGAGGGGCTGAAACAGGGGGCGAGAAACAGAGGGGCTGGAACAGAGGGGCTGAAACAGAGGGGCTGAAACAGAGTGTGAGAAACAGAGGGGCTGAAACAGAGGGTGAGAAACAGAGGGGCTGAAACAGAGGGGCTGAAACAGAGGGGCTGAAACAGAGGGCGAGAAACAGAAGGGCTGAAACAGTGGGGCTGAAACAGAGGGCGAGAAACCGAGGGGCTGAAAAGGAGGGGCTGAAATAGAGGGGCTGAAACAGAGGGTGAGAAACAGAGGGGCTGAAACAGAGGGGCTGAAACAGAGGGGCTGAAACTGAGGGGCTAAAACAGAGGGCGAGAAACCAAGGGGATGAAACAGAGGGCGAGAAACAGAGGGGCTGAAACAGAGGGGCTGAAACAGGGAACGAGAACCAGAGGGGCAGAATCAGAGGCGCTGAAACAGGGGGCGAGAAACAGAGGGGCTGAAACAGAGTGCGAGAGACAGAGGGGCTGAAACAGAGGGGCTGAAACAAAGGGGCTGAAACAGAGGGGCTGAAACAGAGGCGCTGAAACAGAGGGCGAGAAACCGAGGGGCTGAAACAGAGGGCGAGGAACAGAGGGGCTGAAAAAGAGGGGCTGAAACAGAGGGCGAGAAAAAGAGGGGCTGAAACAGAGGGGATGAAACAGAGGGCGAGAAACAGAGGGGCTGAAACAGTGGGGCTGAAACAGAGGGCGAGAAAATGAGGGGCTGAAACAGAGGGGCTGAAAGAGAGGGCGAGAAAAAGAGGGGCTGAAACAGAGGGGCTGAAACAGAGGGGCTGAAACAGAGGGCGAGAAACAGAGGGGCTGAAGCAGAGGGGCTGAAACAGAGGGCGACAAACCGAGGGGCTGAAACAGAGGAAGAGAAACAGAGGGGCTGAAACAGAGGGGCTGAAACAGAGGGGCTGAAACAGAGGGTGACAAACAGAGGGGCTGAAACAGAGGGCGAGAAACAGAGGGGCTGAAACAGAGGGCGAGAAACAGAGGGGTTGAAACAGAGGGGCTGAAATAGAGGGCGAGAAACAGAGGGGCTGAAACAGAGGGGCTGAAACAGAGGGCGAGAAACCGAGGGGCTGAACAGAGGGGTTGAAACAGAGGGGCTGAAACAGAGGGGCTGAAACAGAGGGCGAGAAACAGAGGGGCTGAAACAGAGGGCGAGAAACAGAGGGGCTGAAACAGAGGGGCTGAAACAGAGGGCGAGAAAAAGAGGGGCTGAAACAGAGGGGATGAAACAGAGGGCTAGAAACAGAGGGGCTGAAACAGTGGGGCTGAAACAGAGGGCGAGAAAAAGAGGGGCTGAAACAGAGGGGCTGAAACAGAGGGACTGAAACAGAGGGCGAGAAACAGAGGGGCTGAAACAGAGGGCGAGAAACAGAGAGGCTGAAACAGAGGGCGAGAAACAGAGGGGCTGAAACAGAGGGCGAGAAACCGAGGGGCTGAAACAGAGGGGCTGAAACAGAGGTGCTGAAACAGAGGGTATGAAACAGACGGCGAGAAACAGAGGGCGAGAAACAGAGGGCGAGAAACAGAGGGGCTGAAACAGAGGGGCTGAAACAGAAGGGCTGAAACAGAGGGCGAGAAACAGAGGGGCTGAAACAGAGGGCGAGAAACCGAGGGGCTGAAACAGAGTGACTGAAACAGAGGGGCTGAAACAGAGGGGCCGAAACAGAGGGCGAGAAACAGAGGGCGAGAAACAGAGGGGCTGAAACAGAGGGGCTGAAACAGAGGGCGAGAAACCGAGGGGCTGAAACAGTGGGGCTGAAACAGGGGGCGAGAAACAGAGGGCGAGAAACAGAGGGGCCGAAACAGATTGGCTGAAACAGAGGGGCTGAAACAGAGGGCTAGAATCAGAGGGGCTGAAACAGAGGGGCTGAAACAGGGGGCGAGAAACAGGGGGCGAGAAACAGAGGGGCTGAAACAGAGGGCGAGAAACCGAGGGGCTGAAACAGAGGGACTGAAACAGAGGTGCTGAAACAGAGGGTATGAAACAGATGGCGAGAAACAGAGGGCGAGAAAGAGAGGGCGAGAAACAGAGGGGCTGAAACAGAGGGGCTGAAACAGAAGGGCTGAAACAGCGGGCGAGAAACAGAGGGGCTGAAACAGAGGGCGAGAAACCGAGGGGCTGAAACAGAGTGACTGAAACAGTGGGCTGAAACAGAGGGGCTGAAACAGAGGGCGAGAAACAGAGGGCGAGAAACAGAGGGGCTGAAATAGGGGGCGAGAAACAGAGGAGCTGAAACAGAGGGCGAGAAACAGAGGGGCTGAAACAGAGGGGCTGAAACAGAGGGGCTGAAACAGAGGGGCTGAAACAGAGGGCGAGAAACAGAGGGGCTGAAACTGAGGGGCTGAAACAGAGGGCGAGAAACCGAGGGGCTGAAACAGAGGGGCTGAAACAGAGGGCGAGAAACAGAGGGGCTGAAACAGAGGGCGAGAAACCGAGGGGCTGAAACAGAGGGGCTGAAACAGAGGTGCTGAAACAGAGGGGCTGAAACAGAAGGCGAGAAACAGAGGGCGAGAAACAGAGGGCGAGAAACAGAGGTGCTGAAACAGAGGGGCTGAAACAGAAGGGCTGAAACAGAGGGGCTGAAACAGAGGGCGAGAAACAGAGGGGCTGAAACAGAGGGGGAGAAACCGAGGGGCTGAAACAGAGGGGCTGAAACAGAGGGGCTGAAACAGAGGGGCTGAAACAGAGGGCGAGAAACAGAGGGGCTGAAACAGAGGGGCTGAAACAGAGGGGCTGAAACAGGGGGCGAGAAACAGAGGGGCTGAAACAGAGGGGCTGAAACAGAGGAGCTGAAACAGAGGGTATGAAACAGACGGCGAGAAACAGAGGGCGAGAAACAGAGGGCGAGAAACAGAGGGGCTGAAACAGAGGGGCTGAAACAGAAGGGCTGAAACAGAGGGCGAGAAACAGAGGGGCTGAAACAGAGGGCGAGAAACCGAGGGGCTGAAACAGAGTGACTGAAACAGAGGGGCTGAAACAGAGGGGCCGAAACAGAGGGCGAGAAACAGAGGGCGAGAAACAGAGGGGCTGAAACAGAGGGGCTGAAACAGAGGGCGAGAAACCGAGGGGCTGAAACAGTGGGGCTGAAACAGGGGGCGAGAAACAGAGGGCGAGAAACAGAGGGGCCGAAACAGATTGGCTGAAACAGAGGGGCTGAAACAGAGGGCTAGAATCAGAGGGGCTGAAACAGAGGGGCTGAAACAGGGGGTGAGAAACAGGGGGCGAGAAACAGAGGGGCTGAAACAGAGGGCGAGAAACCGAGGGGCTGAAACAGAGGGACTGAAACAGAGGTGCTGAAACAGAGGGTATGAAACAGATGGCGAGAAACAGAGGGCGAGAAAGAGAGGGCGAGAAACAGAGGGGCTGAAACAGAGGGGCTGAAACAGAAGGGCTGAAACAGCGGGCGAGAAACAGAGGGGCTGAAACAGAGGGCGAGAAACCGAGGGGCTGAAACAGAGTGACTGAAACAGTGGGCTGAAACAGAGGGGCTGAAACAGAGGGCGAGAAACAGAGGGCGAGAAACAGAGGGGCTGAAATAGGGGGCGAGAAACAGAGGAGCTGAAACAGAGGGCGAGAAACAGAGGGGCTGAAACAGAGGGGCTGAAACAGAGGGGCTGAAACAGAGGGGCTGAAACAGAGGGCGAGAAACAGAGGGGCTGAAACTGAGGGGCTGAAACAGAGGGCGAGAAACCGAGGGGCTGAAACAGAGGGGCTGAAACAGAGGGCGAGAAACAGAGGGGCTGAAACAGAGGGCGAGAAACCGAGGGGCTGAAACAGAGGGGCTGAAACAGAGGTGCTGAAACAGAGGGGCTGAAACAGAAGGCGAGAAACAGAGGGCGAGAAACAGAGGGCGAGAAACAGAGGTGCTGAAACAGAGGGGCTGAAACAGAAGGGCTGAAACAGAGGGGCTGAAACAGAGGGCGAGAAACAGAGGGGCTGAAACAGAGGGGGAGAAACCGAGGGGCTGAAACAGAGGGGCTGAAACAGAGGGGCTGAAACAGAGGGGCTGAAACAGAGGGCGAGAAACAGAGGGGCTGAAACAGAGGGGCTGAAACAGAGGGGCTGAAACAGGGGGCGAGAAACAGAGGGGCTGAAACAGAGGGGCTGAAACAGAGGAGCTGAAACAGAGGGCGAGAAACAGAAGGGCTGAAACAGTGGGGCTGAAACAGAGGGCGAGAAACCGAGGGGCTGAAACAGAGGGCGAGAAACAGAGGGGTTGAAACAGAGGGGCTGAAATAGAGGGCGAGAAACAGAGGGGCTGAAACAGAGGGGCTGAAACAGAGGGCGAGAAACCGAGGGGCTGAACAGAGGGGTTGAAACAGAGGGGCTGAAACAGAGGGGCTGAAACAGAGGGCGAGAAACAGAGGGGCTGAAACAGAGGGCGAGAAACAGAGGGGCTGAAACAGAGGGGCTGAAACAGAGGGCGAGAAAAAGAGGGGCTGAAACAGAGGGGATGAAACAGAGGGCTAGAAACAGAGGGGCTGAAACAGTGGGGCTGAAACAGAGGGCGAGAAAAAGAGGGGCTGAAACAGAGGGGCTGAAACAGAGGGACTGAAACAGAGGGCGAGAAACAGAGGGGCTGAAACAGAGGGCGAGAAACAGAGAGGCTGAAACAGAGGGCGAGAAACAGAGGGGCTGAAACAGAGGGCGAGAAACCGAGGGGCTGAAACAGAGGGGCTGAAACAGAGGTGCTGAAACAGAGGGTATGAAACAGACGGCGAGAAACAGAGGGCGAGAAACAGAGGGCGAGAAACAGAGGGGCTGAAACAGAGGGGCTGAAACAGAAGGGCTGAAACAGAGGGCGAGAAACAGAGGGGCTGAAACAGAGGGCGAGAAACCGAGGGGCTGAAACAGAGTGACTGAAACAGAGGGGCTGAAACAGAGGGGCCGAAACAGAGGGCGAGAAACAGAGGGCGAGAAACAGAGGGGCTGAAACAGAGGGGCTGAAACAGAGGGCGAGAAACCGAGGGGCTGAAACAGTGGGGCTGAAACAGGGGGCGAGAAACAGAGGGCGAGAAACAGAGGGGCCGAAACAGATTGGCTGAAACAGAGGGGCTGAAACAGAGGGCTAGAATCAGAGGGGCTGAAACAGAGGGGCTGAAACAGGGGGCGAGAAACAGGGGGCGAGAAACAGAGGGGCTGAAACAGAGGGCGAGAAACCGAGGGGCTGAAACAGAGGGACTGAAACAGAGGTGCTGAAACAGAGGGTATGAAACAGATGGCGAGAAACAGAGGGCGAGAAAGAGAGGGCGAGAAACAGAGGGGCTGAAACAGAGGGGCTGAAACAGAAGGGCTGAAACAGCGGGCGAGAAACAGAGGGGCTGAAACAGAGGGCGAGAAACCGAGGGGCTGAAACAGAGTGACTGAAACAGTGGGCTGAAACAGAGGGGCTGAAACAGAGGGCGAGAAACAGAGGGCGAGAAACAGAGGGGCTGAAATAGGGGGCGAGAAACAGAGGAGCTGAAACAGAGGGCGAGAAACAGAGGGGCTGAAACAGAGGGGCTGAAACAGAGGGGCTGAAACAGAGGGGCTGAAACAGAGGGCGAGAAACAGAGGGGCTGAAACTGAGGGGCTGAAACAGAGGGCGAGAAACCGAGGGGCTGAAACAGAGGGGCTGAAACAGAGGGCGAGAAACAGAGGGGCTGAAACAGAGGGCGAGAAACCGAGGGGCTGAAACAGAGGGGCTGAAACAGAGGTGCTGAAACAGAGGGGCTGAAACAGAAGGCGAGAAACAGAGGGCGAGAAACAGAGGGCGAGAAACAGAGGTGCTGAAACAGAGGGGCTGAAACAGAAGGGCTGAAACAGAGGGGCTGAAACAGAGGGCGAGAAACAGAGGGGCTGAAACAGAGGGGGAGAAACCGAGGGGCTGAAACAGAGGGGCTGAAACAGAGGGGCTGAAACAGAGGGGCTGAAACAGAGGGCGAGAAACAGAGGGGCTGAAACAGAGGGGCTGAAACAGAGGGGCTGAAACAGGGGGCGAGAAACAGAGGGGCTGAAACAGAGGGGCTGAAACAGAGGAGCTGAAACAGAGGGCGAGAAACAGAAGGGCTGAAACAGTGGGGCTGAAACAGAGGGCGAGAAACCGAGGGGCTGAAACAGAGGGGCTGAAATAGAGGGGCTGAAACAGAGGGCGAGAAACCAAGGGGCTGAAACAGAGGGTGAGAAACAGAGGGGCTGAAACAGAGGGGCTGAAACAGAGGGGCTGAAACTGAGGGGCTAAAACAGAGGGCGAGAAACCGAGGGGTTGAAACAGAGGGAGAGAAACAGAGGGGCTGAAACAGAGGGGCTGAAACAGGGGACGAGAAACAGAGGGGCTGAATCAGAGGGGCTGAAACAGGGGGCGAGAAACAGAGGGGCTGAAACAGAGGGCGAGAGACAGAGGGGCTGAAACAGAGGGGCTGAAACAGAGGGCGAGAAAAAGCGGGGCTGAAACAAAGGGGCTGAAACAGAGGGGCTGAAACCGAGGGGCTGAAACAGAGGGCGTGAAACAGAGGGGCTGAAACAGAGGGCGAGGAACAGAGGGGCTGAAAAAGAGGGGCTGAAACAGAGGGCGAGAAAAAGAGGGGCTGAAACAGAGGGGATGAAACAGAGGGCGAGAAACAGAGGGGCTGAAACAGTGGGGCTGAAACAGAGGGCGAGAAAAAGAGGGGCTGAAACAGAGGGGCTGAAACAGAGGGGCTGAAACAGAGGGGCTGCAAGAGAGGGCGAGAAAAAGAGGGTCTGAAACAGAGGGGCTGAAACAGAGGGGCTGAAACAGAGGGCGAGAAACAGAGGGGCTGAAGCAGAGGGGCTGAAACAGAGGGCGACAAACCGAGGGGCTGAAACAGAGGAAGAGAAACAGAGGGGCTGAAACAGAGGGGCTGAAACAGAGGGGCTGAAACAGAGGGTGACAAACAGAGGGGCTGAAACAGAGGGGCTGAAACAGAGGGCGAGAAACAGAGGGGTTGAAACAGAGGGGCTGAAACAGAGGGCGAGAAACAGAGGGGCTGAAACAGAGGGGCTGAAACAGAGGGCGAGAAACCGAGGGGCTGAACAGAGGGGCTGAAACAGAGGGGCTGAAACAGAGGGGCTGAAACAGAGGGCGAGAAACAGAGGGGCTGAAACAGAGGGCGAGAAACAGAGGGGCTGAAACAGAGGGGCTGAAACAGAGGGCGAGAAAAAGAGGGGCTGAAACAGAGGGGATGAAACAGAGGGCGAGAAACAGAGGGGCTGAAACAGTGGGGCTGAAACAGAGGGCGAGAAAAAGAGGGGCTGAAACAGAGGGGCTGAAACAGAGGGTCTGAAACAGAGGGGCTGAAAGAGAGGGCGAGAAAAAGAGGGGCTGAAACAGAGGGGCTGGAACAGAGGGGCTGAAACAGAGGGCGAGAAACAGAGGGGCTGAAGCAGAGGGGCTGAAACAGAGGGCGACAAACCGAGGGGCTGAAACAGAGGAAGAGAAACAGAGGGGCTGAAACAGAGGGGCTGAAACAGAGGGGCTGAAACAGAGGGTGACAAACAGAGGGGCTGAAACAGAGGGCGAGAAACAGAGGGGCTGAAACAGAGGGCGAGAAACAGAGGGGTTGAAACAGAGGGGCTGAAACAGAGGGCGAGAAACAGAGGGGCTGAAACAGAGGGGATGAAACAGAGGGCGAGAAACCGAGGGGCTGAACAGAGGGGCTGAAACAGAGGGGCTGAAACAGAGGGGCTGAAACAGAGGGCGAGAAACAGAGGGGCTGAAACAGAGGGCGAGAAACAGAGGGGCTGAAACAGAGGGCGAGAAACAGAGGGGCTGAAACAGAGGGGCTGAAACAGGGGACGAGAAACCGAGGGGCTGAAACAGTGGGGCTGAAACAGGGGGCGAGAAACAGAGGGGCTGAAACAGAGGGCGAGAAACCGAGGGGTTGAAACAGAGGGCGAGAAACAGAGGGGCTGAAACAGAGGGGCTGAAACAGGGGACGAGAAACAGAGCGGCTGAATCAGAGGGGCTGAAACAGGGGGCGAGAAACAGAGGGGCTGAAACAGAGGGCGAGAGACAGAGGGGCTGAAACAGAGGGGCTGAAACAGAGGGCGAGAAAAAGCGGGGCTGAAACAAAGGGGCTGAAACAGAGGGGCTGAAACCGAGGGGCTGAAACAGAGGGCGAGAAACAGAGGGGCTGAAACAGAGGGCGAGGAACAGAGGGGCTGAAAAAGAGGGGCTGAAACAGAGGGCGAGAAAAAGAGGGGCTGAAACAGAGGGGATGAAACAGAGGGCGAGAAACAGATGGGCTGAAACAGTGGGGCTGAAACAGAGGGCGAGAAAAAGAGGGGCTGAAACAGAGGGGCTGAAACAGAGGGGCTGAAAGAGAGGGCGAGAAAAAGAGGGGCTGAAACAGAGGGGCTGAAACAGAGGGGCTGAAACAGAGGGCGAGAAACAGAGGGGCTGAAGCAGAGGGGCTGAAACAGAGGGCGACAAACCGAGGGGCTGAAACAGAGGAAGAGAAACAGAGGGGCTGAAACAGAGGGGCTGAAACAGAGGGGCTGAAACAGAGGGTGACAAACAGAGGGGCTGAAACAGAGGGGCTGAAACAGAGGGCGAGAAACAGAGGGGTTGAAACAGAGGGGCTGAAACAGAGGGCGAGAAACAGAGGGGCTGAAACAGAGGGGCTGAAACAGAGGGCGAGAAACCGAGGGGCTGAACAGAGGGGCTGAAACAGAGGGGCTGAAACAGAGGGGCTGAAACAGAGGGCGAGAAACAGAGGGGCTGAAACAGAGGGCGAGAAACAGAGGGGCTGACACAGAGGGGATGAAACAGAGGGCGAGAAACAGAGGGGCTGAAACAGTGGGGCTGAAACAGAGGGCGAGAAAAAGAGGGGCTGAAACAGAGGGGCTGAAACAGAGGGGCTGAAACAGAGGGGCTGAAAGAGAGGGCGAGAAAAAGAGGGGCTGAAACAGAGGGGCTGGAACAGAGGGGCTGAAACAGAGGGCGAGAAACAGAGGGGCTGAAGCAGAGGGGCTGAAACAGAGGGCGACAAACCGAGGGGCTGAAACAGAGGAAGAGAAACAGAGGGGCTGAAACAGAGGGGCTGAAACAGAGGGGCTGAAACAGAGGGTGACAAACAGAGGGGCTGAAACAGAGGGCGAGAAACAGAGGGGCTGAAACAGAGGGCGAGAAACAGAGGGGTTGAAACAGATGGGCTGAAACAGAGGGCGAGAAACAGAGGGGCTGAAACAGAGGGGATGAAACAGAGGGCGAGAAACCGAGGGGCTGAACAGAGGGGCTGAAACAGAGGGGCTGAAACAGAGGGGCTGAAACAGAGGGCGAGAAACAGAGGGGCTGAAACAGAGGGCGAGAAACAGAGGAGCTGAAACAGAGGGGCTGAAACAGAGGTGCTGAAACAGAGGGGCTGAAACAGAAGGCGAGAAACAGAGGGCGAGAAACAGAGGGCGAGAAACAGAGGTGCTGAAACAGAGGGGCTGAAACAGAAGGGCTGAAACAGAGGGGCTGAAACAGAGGGCGAGAAACAGAGGGGCTGAAACAGAGGGGGAGAAACCGAGGGGCTGAAACAGAGGGGCTGAAACAGAGGGGCTGAAACAGAGGGCGAGAAACAGAGGGGCTGAAACTGAGGGGCTGAAACAGAGGGCGAGAAACCGAGGGGCTGAAACAGAGGGGCTGAAACAGAGGGCGAGAAACAGAGGGGCTGAAACAGAGGGCGAGAAACCGAGGGGCTGAAACAGAGGGGCTGAAACAGAGGTGCTGAAACAGAGGGGCTGAAACAGAAGGCGAGAAACAGAGGGCGAGAAACAGAGGGCGAGAAACAGAGGTGCTGAAACAGAGGGGCTGAAACAGAAGGGCTGAAACAGAGGGGCTGAAACAGAGGGCGAGAAACAGAGGGGCTGAAACAGAGGGGGAGAAACCGAGGGGCTGAAACAGAGGGGCTGAAACAGAGGGGCTGAAACAGAGGGGCTGAAACAGAGGGCGAGAAACAGAGGGGCTGAAACAGAGGGGCTGAAACAGAGGGGCTGAAACAGGGGGCGAGAAACAGAGGGGCTGAAACAGAGGGGCTGAAACAGAGGAGCTGAAACAGAGGGCGAGAAACAGAAGGGCTGAAACAGTGGGGCTGAAACAGAGGGCGAGAAACCGAGGGGCTGAAACAGAGGGGCTGAAATAGAGGGGCTGAAACAGAGGGCGAGAAACCAAGGGGCTGAAACAGAGGGTGAGAAACAGAGGGGCTGAAACAGAGGGGCTGAAACAGAGGGGCTGAAACTGAGGGGCTAAAACAGAGGGCGAGAAACCGAGGGGTTGAAACAGAGGGAGAGAAACAGAGGGGCTGAAACAGAGGGGCTGAAACAGGGGACGAGAAACAGAGGGGCTGAATCAGAGGGGCTGAAACAGGGGGCGAGAAACAGAGGGGCTGAAACAGAGGGCGAGAGACAGAGGGGCTGAAACAGAGGGGCTGAAACAGAGGGCGAGAAAAAGCGGGGCTGAAACAAAGGGGCTGAAACAGAGGGGCTGAAACCGAGGGGCTGAAACAGAGGGCGAGAAACAGAGGGGCTGAAACAGAGGGCGAGGAACAGAGGGGCTGAAAAAGAGGGGCTGAAACAGAGGGCGAGAAAAAGAGGGGCTGAAACAGAGGGGATGAAACAGAGGGCGAGAAACAGAGGGGCTGAAACAGTGGGGCTGAAACAGAGGGCGAGAAAAAGAGGGGCTGAAACAGAGGGGCTGAAACAGAGGGGCTGAAACAGAGGGGCTGCAAGAGAGGGCGAGAAAAAGAGGGTCTGAAACAGAGGGGCTGAAACAGAGGGGCTGAAACAGAGGGCGAGAAACAGAGGGGCTGAAGCAGAGGGGCTGAAACAGAGGGCGACAAACCGAGGGGCTGAAACAGAGGAAGAGAAACAGAGGGGCTGAAACAGAGGGGCTGAAACAGAGGGGCTGAAACAGAGGGTGACAAACAGAGGGGCTGAAACAGAGGGGCTGAAACAGAGGGCGAGAAACAGAGGGGTTGAAACAGAGGGGCTGAAACAGAGGGCGAGAAACAGAGGGGCTGAAACAGAGGGGCTGAAACAGAGGGCGAGAAACCGAGGGGCTGAACAGAGGGGCTGAAACAGAGGGGCTGAAACAGAGGGGCTGAAACAGAGGGCGAGAAACAGAGGGGCTGAAACAGAGGGCGAGAAACAGAGGGGCTGAAACAGAGGGGCTGAAACAGAGGGCGAGAAAAAGAGGGGCTGAAACAGAGGGGATGAAACAGAGGGCGAGAAACAGAGGGGCTGAAACAGTGGGGCTGAAACAGAGGGCGAGAAAAAGAGGGGCTGAAACAGAGGGGCTGAAACAGAGGGTCTGAAACAGAGGGGCTGAAAGAGAGGGCGAGAAAAAGAGGGGCTGAAACAGAGGGGCTGGAACAGAGGGGCTGAAACAGAGGGCGAGAAACAGAGGGGCTGAAGCAGAGGGGCTGAAACAGAGGGCGACAAACCGAGGGGCTGAAACAGAGGAAGAGAAACAGAGGGGCTGAAACAGAGGGGCTGAAACAGAGGGGCTGAAACAGAGGGTGACAAACAGAGGGGCTGAAACAGAGGGCGAGAAACAGAGGGGCTGAAACAGAGGGCGAGAAACAGAGGGGTTGAAACAGAGGGGCTGAAACAGAGGGCGAGAAACAGAGGGGCTGAAACAGAGGGGATGAAACAGAGGGCGAGAAACCGAGGGGCTGAACAGAGGGGCTGAAACAGAGGGGCTGAAACAGAGGGGCTGAAACAGAGGGCGAGAAACAGAGGGGCTGAAACAGAGGGCGAGAAACAGAGGGGCTGAAACAGAGGGCGAGAAACAGAGGGGCTGAAACAGAGGGGCTGAAACAGGGGACGAGAAACCGAGGGGCTGAAACAGTGGGGCTGAAACAGGGGGCGAGAAACAGAGGGGCTGAAACAGAGGGCGAGAAACCGAGGGGTTGAAACAGAGGGCGAGAAACAGAGGGGCTGAAACAGAGGGGCTGAAACAGGGGACGAGAAACAGAGCGGCTGAATCAGAGGGGCTGAAACAGGGGGCGAGAAACAGAGGGGCTGAAACAGAGGGCGAGAGACAGAGGGGCTGAAACAGAGGGGCTGAAACAGAGGGCGAGAAAAAGCGGGGCTGAAACAAAGGGGCTGAAACAGAGGGGCTGAAACCGAGGGGCTGAAACAGAGGGCGAGAAACAGAGGGGCTGAAACAGAGGGCGAGGAACAGAGGGGCTGAAAAAGAGGGGCTGAAACAGAGGGCGAGAAAAAGAGGGGCTGAAACAGAGGGGATGAAACAGAGGGCGAGAAACAGATGGGCTGAAACAGTGGGGCTGAAACAGAGGGCGAGAAAAAGAGGGGCTGAAACAGAGGGGCTGAAACAGAGGGGCTGAAAGAGAGGGCGAGAAAAAGAGGGGCTGAAACAGAGGGGCTGAAACAGAGGGGCTGAAACAGAGGGCGAGAAACAGAGGGGCTGAAGCAGAGGGGCTGAAACAGAGGGCGACAAACCGAGGGGCTGAAACAGAGGAAGAGAAACAGAGGGGCTGAAACAGAGGGGCTGAAACAGAGGGGCTGAAACAGAGGGTGACAAACAGAGGGGCTGAAACAGAGGGGCTGAAACAGAGGGCGAGAAACAGAGGGGTTGAAACAGAGGGGCTGAAACAGAGGGCGAGAAACAGAGGGGCTGAAACAGAGGGGCTGAAACAGAGGGCGAGAAACCGAGGGGCTGAACAGAGGGGCTGAAACAGAGGGGCTGAAACAGAGGGGCTGAAACAGAGGGCGAGAAACAGAGGGGCTGAAACAGAGGGCGAGAAACAGAGGGGCTGACACAGAGGGGATGAAACAGAGGGCGAGAAACAGAGGGGCTGAAACAGTGGGGCTGAAACAGAGGGCGAGAAAAAGAGGGGCTGAAACAGAGGGGCTGAAACAGAGGGGCTGAAACAGAGGGGCTGAAAGAGAGGGCGAGAAAAAGAGGGGCTGAAACAGAGGGGCTGGAACAGAGGGGCTGAAACAGAGGGCGAGAAACAGAGGGGCTGAAGCAGAGGGGCTGAAACAGAGGGCGACAAACCGAGGGGCTGAAACAGAGGAAGAGAAACAGAGGGGCTGAAACAGAGGGGCTGAAACAGAGGGGCTGAAACAGAGGGTGACAAACAGAGGGGCTGAAACAGAGGGCGAGAAACAGAGGGGCTGAAACAGAGGGCGAGAAACAGAGGGGTTGAAACAGATGGGCTGAAACAGAGGGCGAGAAACAGAGGGGCTGAAACAGAGGGGATGAAACAGAGGGCGAGAAACCGAGGGGCTGAACAGAGGGGCTGAAACAGAGGGGCTGAAACAGAGGGGCTGAAACAGAGGGCGAGAAACAGAGGGGCTGAAACAGAGGGCGAGAAACAGAGGAGCTGAAACAGAGGGGCTGAAACAGAGGGGCTGAAACAGAGCGGCTGAAACAGAGTGCGAGAAACCGAGGGGCTGAAACAGTGGGGCTGAAACAGGGGGCTGAAACAGAGGGCGAGAAACAGAGGGGCCGAAACAGATTGGCTGAAACAGAGGGGCTGAAACAGAGGGCTAGAAACAGAGGTGCTGAAACAGAGGGGCTGAAACAGAGGGGCTGGAACAGAGGGGCTGAAACAGAGGGGCTGAAACAGAGGGGCTGAAACAGAGGGCGAGAAACAGAGGGCGAGAAACAGAGGGGCTGAAACAGAGGGCGAGAAACAGAGGGGCTGAAACAGAGGGGCTGAAACAGAAGGGCTGAAACAGAGGGGATGAAACAGAGGGCGAGAAACCGAGGGGTTGAAACAGAGGGCGAGAAACAGAGGGGCTGAAACAGAGGGGCTGAAACAGGGGGCGAGAAACAGAGGGGCTGAAACAGAGGGCGAGACACAGAGGGGCTGAAACAGAGGGGCTGAAATAAAGGGGCTGAAACAGAGGGGCTGAAACAGAGGCGCTGAAACAGAGGGCGAGAAACCGAGGGGCTGAAACAGAGTGACTGAAACAGAGGGGCTGAAACAGAGGGGCTGAAACAGAGGGCGAGAAACAGAGGGCGAGAAACAGAGGGGCAGAAATAGGGGGCGAGAAACAGAGGGGCTGAAACAGAGGGCGAGAAACAGAGGGGCTGAAACAGAGGGCGAGAAACAGAGGGGCTGAAACAGAGGGGCTGAAACAGAGGGCGAGAAACAGAGGGGCTGAAACAGAGGGGCTGAAACAGAGGGGCTGAAACAGAGGGGCTGAAACAGGGGGCGAGAAACAGAGGGGCTGAAACAGAGGGGCTGAAACAGAGGGGCTGAAACAGAGGGCGAGAAACCGAGGGGCTGAAACAGAGGGTGAGAAACAGAGGGGCTGAAACAGAGGGGCTGAAACAGAGGGGCTAAAACAGAGGGCGAGAAACCGAGGGGTTGAAACACAGGGCGAGAAACAGAGGGGCTGAAACAGAGGGGCTGAAACAGGGGGCGAGAAACAGAGGGGCTGAATCAGAGGGGCTGAAACAGGGGGCGAGAAACAGAGGGGCTGAAACAGAGGGGCTGAAACAGAGGGGCTGAAACAGAGGGCGAGAAACCGAGGGGCTGAAACAGAGGGTGAGAAACAGAGGGGCTGAAACAGAGGGGCTGAAACAGAGGGGCTGAAACAGAGGGGCTAAAACAGAGGGCGAGAAGCCGAGGGGTTGAAACAGAGGGCGAGAAACAGAGGGGCTGAAACAGAGAGGCTGAAACAGGGGGCGAGAAACAGAGGGGCTGAATCAGAGGGGCTGAAACAGAGGGCGAGAAACAGAGGGGCTGAAACAGAGGGCGAGAGACAGAGGGGCTGAAACAGAGGGGCTGAAACAGAGGGGCTGAAACAGAGGCGCTGAAACAGAGGGCGAGAAACAGAGGGGCTGAAACAGAGGGCGAGAAACAGAGGGGCTGAAACAGAGGGGCTGAAACAGACGGCGAGAAAAAGAGGGGCTGAAACAGAGGGGCTGAAACAGAGGGCGAGAAACAGAGGGGCTGAAACAGTGGGGCTGAAACAGAGGGGGAGAAAAAGAGGGGCTGAAACAGAGGGGCTGAAACAGAGGGGCTGAAACAGAGGGCGAGAAACACAGGGGCTGAAACAGAGGGGCAGAAACAGAGGGCGAGAAACAGAGGGGCTGAAACAGAGGGGCTGAAACAGAGGGCGAGAAACAGAGGTGCTGAAACAGAGGGGCTGAAACAGAGGGCGAGAATCCGAGGGGCTGAAACAGAGGGCGAGAAACAGAGGGGCTGAAACAGAGGGGCTGAAACAGAGGGGATGAAACAGAGGGTGAAAAACAGAGGGGCTGAAACAGAGAGCGAGAAACAGAGGGCGAGAAAAAGAGGGGCTGAAACAGAGGGGCTGAAACAGAGGGGCTGAAACAGAGGGGCTGAAACAGAGGGCGAGAAACAGAGGTGCTGAAACAGAGGGCGAGAAACAGAGAGGCTGAAACAGAGGGCGAGAAACAGAGGGGCTGAAACAGAGGGCGAGAAACCGAGGGGCTGAAACAGAGGGGCTGAAACAGAGGTGCTGAAACAGAGGGTATGAAACAGACGGCGAGAAACAGAGGGCGAGAAACAGAGGGCGAGAAACAGAGGGGCTGAAACAGAGGGGCTGAAACAGAAGGGCTGAAACAGAGGGCGAGAAACAGAGGGGCTGAAACCGAGGGGCTGAAACAGAGGGCGAGAAACAGAGGGCGAGTAACAGAGGGGCTGAAACAGAGGGGCTGAAACAGAGGGCGAGAAACCGAGGGGCTGAAACAGTGGGGCTGAAACAGGGGGCGAGAAACAGATGGCGAGAAACAGAGGGGCCGAAACAGATTTGCTGAAACAGAGGGGCTGAAACAGAGGGCTAGAATCAGAGGGGCTGAAACAGAGGGGCTGAAACAGGGGGCGAGAAACAGGGGGCGAGAAACAGAGGGCGAGAAACAGAGGGGCCGAAACAGATTTGCTGAAACAGAGGGGCTGAAACAGAAGGGCTGAAACAGAGTGACTGAAACAGAGGGGCTGAAACCGAGGGGCTGAAACAGAGGGCGAGAAACAGAGGGCGAGAAACAGAGGGGCTGAAACAGAGGGGCTGAAACAGAGGGCGAGAAACCGAGGGGCTGAAACAGTGGGGCTGAAACAGGGGGCGAGAAACAGAGGGCGAGAAACAGAGGGGCCGAAACAGATTTGCTGAAACAGAGGGGCTGAAACAGAGGGCTAGAATCAGAGGGGCTGAAACAGAGGGGCTGAAACAGGGGGCGAGAAACAGGGGGCGAGAAACAGGGGGCGAGAAACAGGGGGGCTGAAACAGAGGGCGAGAAACAGAGGGGCTGAAACAGAGGGGCTCAAACAGAGGTGCTGAAACAGAGGGCGAGAAACAGAGGGGCTGAAACAGAGGGCGAGAAACAGAGAGGCTGAAACAGAGGGCGAGAAACAGAGGGGCTGAAACAGAGGGCGAGAAACCGAGGGGCTGAAACAGAGGGACTGAAACAGAGGTGCTGAAACAGAGGGTATGAAACAGATGGCGAGAAACAGAGGGCGAGAAACAGAGGGCGAGAAACAGAGGGGCTGAAACAGAGGGGCTGAAACAGAAGGGCTGAAACAGCGGGCGAGAAACAGAGGGGCTGAAACAGAGGGCGAGAAACCGAGGGGCTGAAACAGAGTGACTGAAACAGTGGGCTGAAACAGAGGGGCTGAAACAGAGGGCGAGAAACAGAGGGCGAGAAACAGAGGGGCTGAAATAGGGGGCGAGATACAGAGGGGCTGAAACAGAGGGCGAGAAACAGAGGGGCTGAAACAGAGGGGCTGAAACAGAGGGGCTGAAACAGAGGGGCTGAAACACAGGGCGAGAAACAGAAGGGCTGAAACAGAGGGGCTGAAACAGAGGGGCTGAAACAGAGGGGCTGAAACAGGTGGCGAGAAACAGAGGGGCTGAAACAGAGGGGCTGAAACAGAGGGGCTGAAACAGAGGGGCTGAAACAGAGGGCGAGAAACCGAGGGGCTGAAACAGAGGGTGAGAATCAGAGGGGCTGAAACAGAGGTGCTGAAACAAAGGGGTTGAAACAGAGGGCGAGAAAAAGAGGGGCTGAAACAGAGGGTGAGAAACAGAGGGGCTGAAACAGAGGGGCTGAAACAGAGGGGCTGAAACAGAGGGCGAGAAACAGAGGGGCTGAAACTGAGGGGCTGAAACCGAGGGGCTGAAACAGAGGGGCTGAAACAGAGGTGCTGAAACAGAGGGGCTGAAACAGAAGGCGAGAAACAGAGGGCGAGAAACAGAGGGCGAGAAACAGAGGGGCTGAAACAGAGGGGCTGAAACAGAAGGGCTGAAACAGAGGGGCTGAAACAGAGGGCGAGAAACAGAGGGGCTGAAACAGAGGGGGAGAAACCGAGGGGCTGAAACCGAGGGGCTGAAACAGAGGGGCTGAAACAGAGGGGCTGAAACAGAGGGCGAGAAACAGAGGGGCTGAAACAGAGGGGCTGAAACAGAGGGGCTGAAACAGGGGGCGAGAAACAGAGGGGCTGAAACAGAGGGGCTGAAACAGAGGGGCTGAAACAGAGGGCGAGAAACAGAAGGGCTGAAACAGTGGGGCTGAAACAGAGGGCGAGAAACCGAGGGGCTGAAACAGAGGGGCTGAAATAGAGGGGCTGAAACAGAGGGCGAGAAACCAAGGGGCTGAAACAGAGGGTGAGAAACAGAGGGGCTGAAACAGAGGGGCTGAAACAGAGGGGCTGAAACTGAGGGGCTAAAACAGACGGCGAGAAACCGAGGGGTTGAAACAGAGGGCGAGAAACAGAGGGGCTGAAACAGAGGGGCTGAAACAGGGGACGAGAAACAGAGGGGCTGAATCAGAGGGGCTGAAACAGGGGGCGAGAAAAAGCGGGGCTGAAACAAAGGGGCTGAAACAGAGGGGCTGAAACCGAGGGGCTGAAACAGAGGGCGAGAAACAGAGGGGCTGAAACAGAGGGCGAGGAACAGAGGGGCTGAAAAAGAGGGGCTGAAACAGAGGGCGAGAAAAAGAGGGGCTGAAACAGAGGGGATGAAACAGAGGGCGAGAAACAGAGGGGCTGAAACAGTGGGGCTGAAACAGAGGGCGAGAAAAAGAGGGGCTGAAACAGAGGGCCTGAAACAGAGGGGCTGAAACAGAGGGGCTGCAAGAGAGGGCGAGAAAAAGAGGGGCTGAAACAGAGGGGCTGAAACAGAGGGGCTGAAACAGAGGGCGAGAAACAGAGGGGCTGAAGCAGAGGGGCTGAAACAGAGGGCGACAAACCGAGGGGCTGAAACAGAGGAAGAGAAACAGAGGGGCTGAAACAGAGGGGCTGAAACAGAGGGGCTGAAACAGAGGGTGACAAACAGAGGGGCTGAAACAGAGGGGCTGAAACTGAGGGCGAGAAACAGAGGGGTTGAAACAGAGGGGCTGAAACAGAGGGCGAGAAACAGAGGGGCTGAAACAGAGGGGCTGAAACAGAGGGCGAGAAACCGAGGGGCTGAACAGAGGGGCTGAAACAGAGGGGCTGAAACAGAGGGGCTGAAACAGAGGGCGAGAAACAGAGGGGCTAAAACAGAGGGCGAGAAACAGAGGGGCTGAAACAGAGGGGCTGAAACAGAGGGCGAGAAAAAGAGGGGCTGAAACAGAGGGGATGAAACAGAGGGCGAGAAACAGAGGGGCTGAAACAGTGGGGCTGAAACAGAGGGCGAGAAAAAGAGGGGCTGAAACAGAGGGGCTGAAACAGAGGGGTTGAAACAGAGGGGCTGAAAGAGAGGGCGAGAAAAAGAGGGGCTGAAACAGAGGGGCTGGAACAGAGGGGCTGAAACAGAGGGCGAGAAACATAGGGGCTGAAGCAGAGGGGCTGAAACAGAGGGCGACAAACCGAGGGGCTGAAACAGAGGAAGAGAAACAGAGGGGCTGAAACAGAGGGGCTGAAACAGAGGGTGACAAACAGAGGGGCTGAAACAGAGGGCGAGAAACAGAGGGGCTGAAACAGAGGGGCTGAAACAGAGGGCGAGAATCCGAGGGGCTGAAACAGAGGGCGAGAAACAGAGGGACTGAAACAGAGGGGCTGAAACAGAGGGGATGAAACAGAGGGTGAGAAACAGAGGGGCTGAAACAGAGGGCGAGAAACAGAGGGGCTGAAACAGAGGGCGAGAAACAGAGGGGCTGAAACAGAGGGGCTGAAACAGAGGGCGAGAAACCGAGGGGCTGAAACAGAGGGCAAGAAACCGAGGGACTGAACAGAGGGGCTGAAACAGAGGGGCTGAAACAGAGGGTGAGAAACAGAGGGGCTGAAACAGAGGGCGAGAAACAGAGGGTGAGAAACAGAGGGGCTGAAACAGAGGGGCTGAAACAGAGGGCGAGAAACAGAGGGGCTGAAACAGAGGGGCTGAAACAGAGGGCGAGAAACCGAGGGGCTGAACAGAGGGTCTGAAACAGAGGGGCTGAAACAGAGGGGCTGAAACAGAGGGCGAGAAACAGAGGGGCTGAAACAGAGGGCGAGAAACAGAGGGGCAGAAACAGAGGGGCTGAAACAGAGGGGCTGAAACAGAGGGGCTGAAACAGAGGGCGAGAAACCGAGGGGCTGAAACAGTGGGGCTGAAACTGGGGGCGAGAAACAGAGGGCGAGAACTAGAGGGGCCGAAACAGATTGGCTGAAACAGAGGGGCTGAAACAGAGGGCTAGAATCAGAGGGGCTGAAACAGAGGGGCTGAAACAGGGGGCGAGAAACAGGGGGCGAGAAACAGGGGGCGAGAAACAGGGGGGCTGAAGCAGAGGGCGAGAAACAGAGGGGCTGAAACAGAGGGGCTGAAACAGAGGCGCTGAAACAGAGGGCGAGAAACAGAGGGGCTGAAACAGAGGGCGAGAAACAGAGAGGCTGAAACAGAGGGTGAGAAACAGAGGGGCTGAAACAGAGGGCGAGAAACCGAGGGGCTGAAACAGAGGGGCTGAAAGAGAGATGCTGAAACAGAGGGTATGA
The DNA here is from genome assembly GCF_047496795.1 of Chiloscyllium punctatum. Classification (NCBI taxonomy): domain Eukaryota; kingdom Metazoa; phylum Chordata; class Chondrichthyes; order Orectolobiformes; family Hemiscylliidae; genus Chiloscyllium; species Chiloscyllium punctatum. The sequence continues at coordinate 770,100 of NW_027309862.1, forward strand.
AACAGACGGCGAGAAACAGAGGGCGAGAAACAGAGGGCGAGAAACAGAGGGGCTAAAACAGAGGGGCTGAAACAGAAGAACTGAAACAGAGGGCGAGAAACAGAGGGGCTGAAACAGAGGGAGAGAAACCGAGGGGCTGAAACAGAGTGACTGAAACAGAGGGGCTTAAACAGAGGGGCTGAAACAGAGGGCGAGAAACAGAGGGCGAGAAACAGAGGGGCAGAAATAGGGGGCGAGAAACAGAGGGGCTGAAACAGAGGGTGAGAAACAGAGGGGCTGAAACAGAGGGGCTGAAACAGAGGGGCTGAAACAGAGGGGCTAAAACAGAGGGCGAGAAGCCGAGGGGTTGAAACAGAGGGCGAGAAACAGAGGGGCTGAAACAGAGAGGCTGAAACAGGGGGCGAGAAACAGAGGGGCTGAATCAGAGGGGCTGAAACAGAGGGCGAGAAACAGAGGGGCTGAAACAGAGGGCGAGAGACAGAGGGGCTGAAACAGAGGGGCTGAAACAGAGGGGCTGAAACAGAGGCGCTGAAACAGAGGGCGAGAAACAGAGGGGCTGAAACAGAGGGCGAGAAACAGAGGGGCTGAAACAGAGGGGCTGAAACAGACGGCGAGAAAAAGAGGGGCTGAAACAGAGGGGCTGAAACAGAGGGCGAGAAACAGAGGGGCTGAAACAGTGGGGCTGAAACAGAGGGGGAGAAAAAGAGGGGCTGAAACAGAGGGGCTGAAACAGAGGGGCTGAAACAGAGGGCGAGAAACACAGGGGCTGAAACAGAGGGGCAGAAACAGAGGGCGAGAAACAGAGGGGCTGAAACAGAGGGGCTGAAACAGAGGGCGAGAAACAGAGGTGCTGAAACAGAGGGGCTGAAACAGAGGGCGAGAATCCGAGGGGCTGAAACAGAGGGCGAGAAACAGAGGGGCTGAAACAGAGGGGCTGAAACAGAGGGGATGAAACAGAGGGTGAAAAACAGAGGGGCTGAAACAGAGAGCGAGAAACAGAGGGCGAGAAAAAGAGGGGCTGAAACAGAGGGGCTGAAACAGAGGGGCTGAAACAGAGGGGCTGAAACAGAGGGCGAGAAACAGAGGGGCTGAAACAGAGGGCGAGAAACAGAGAGGCTGAAACAGAGGGCGAGAAACAGAGGGGCTGAAACAGAGGGCGAGAAACCGAGGGGCTGAAACAGAGGGGCTGAAACAGAGGTGCTGAAACAGAGGGTATGAAACAGACGGCGAGAAACAGAGGGCGAGAAACAGAGGGCGAGAAACAGAGGGGCTGAAACAGAGGGGCTGAAACAGAAGGGCTGAAACAGAGGGCGAGAAACAGAGGGGCTGAAACAGAGGGCGAGAAACCGAGGGGCTGAAACAGAGTGACTGAAACAGAGGGGCTGAAACCGAGGGGCTGAAACAGAGGGCGAGAAACAGAGGGCGAGAAACAGAGGGGCTGAAACAGAGGGGCTGAAACAGAGGGCGAGAAACCGAGGGGCTGAAACAGTGGGGCTGAAACAGGGGGCGAGAAACAGAGGGCGAGAAACAGAGGGGCCGAAACAGATTTGCTGAAACAGAGGGGCTGAAACAGAGGGCTAGAATCAGAGGGGCTGAAACAGAGGGGCTGAAACAGGGGGCGAGAAACAGGGGGCGAGAAACAGGGGGCGAGAAACAGGGGGGCTGAAACAGAGGGCGAGAAACAGAGGGGCTGAAACAGAGGGGCTCAAACAGAGGTGCTGAAACAGAGGGCGAGAAACAGAGGGGCTGAAACAGAGGGCGAGAAACAGAGAGGCTGAAACAGAGGGCGAGAAACAGAGGGGCTGAAACAGAGGGCGAGAAACCGAGGGGCTGAAACAGAGGGACTGAAACAGAGGTGCTGAAACAGAGGGTATGAAACAGATGGCGAGAAACAGAGGGCGAGAAACAGAGGGCGAGAAACAGAGGGGCTGAAACAGAGGGGCTGAAACAGAAGGGCTGAAACAGCGGGCGAGAAACAGAGGGGCTGAAACAGAGGGCGAGAAACCGAGGGGCTGAAACAGAGTGACTGAAACAGTGGGCTGAAACAGAGGGGCTGAAACAGAGGGCGAGAAACAGAGGGCGAGAAACAGAGGGGCTGAAATAGGGGGCGAGATACAGAGGGGCTGAAACAGAGGGCGAGAAACAGAGGGGCTGAAACAGAGGGGCTGAAACAGAGGGGCTGAAACAGAGGGGCTGAAACACAGGGCGAGAAACAGAGGGGCTGAAACAGAGGGGCTGAAACAGAGGGGCTGAAACAGAGGGGCTGAAACAGGTGGCGAGAAACAGAGGGGCTGAAACAGAGGGGCTGAAACAGAGGGGCTGAAACAGAGGGGCTGAAACAGAGGGCGAGAAACCGAGGGGCTGAAACAGAGGGTGAGAATCAGAGGGGCTGAAACAGAGGTGCTGAAACAAAGGGGTTGAAACAGAGGGCGAGAAAAAGAGGGGCTGAAACAGAGGGTGAGAAACAGAGGGGCTGAAACAGAGGGGCTGAAACAGAGGGGCTGAAACAGAGGGCGAGAAACAGAGGGGCTGAAACTGAGGGGCTGAAACCGAGGGGCTGAAACAGAGGGGCTGAAACAGAGGTGCTGAAACAGAGGGGCTGAAACAGAAGGCGAGAAACAGAGGGCGAGAAACAGAGGGCGAGAAACAGAGGGGCTGAAACAGAGGGGCTGAAACAGAAGGGCTGAAACAGAGGGGCTGAAACAGAGGGCGAGAAACAGAGGGGCTGAAACAGAGGGGGAGAAACCGAGGGGCTGAAACAGAGGGGCTGAAACAGAGGGGCTGAAACAGAGGGGCTGAAACAGAGGGCGAGAAACAGAGGGGCTGAAACAGAGGGGCTGAAACAGAGGGGCTGAAACAGGGGGCGAGAAACAGAGGGGCTGAAACAGAGGGGCTGAAACAGAGGGGCTGAAACAGAGGGCGAGAAACAGAAGGGCTGAAACAGTGGGGCTGAAACAGAGGGCGAGAAACCGAGGGGCTGAAACAGAGGGGCTGAAATAGAGGGGCTGAAACAGAGGGCGAGAAACCAAGGGGCTGAAACAGAGGGTGAGAAACAGAGGGGCTGAAACAGAGGGGCTGAAACAGAGGGGCTGAAACTGAGGGGCTAAAACAGAGGGCGAGAAACCGAGGGGTTGAAACAGAGGGCGAGAAACAGAGGGGCTGAAACAGAGGGGCTGAAACAGGGGACGAGAAACAGAGGGGCTGAATCAGAGGGGCTGAAACAGGGGGCGAGAAAAAGCGGGGCTGAAACAAAGGGGCTGAAACAGAGGGGCTGAAACCGAGGGGCTGAAACAGAGGGCGAGAAACAGAGGGGCTGAAACAGAGGGCGAGGAACAGAGGGGCTGAAAAAGAGGGGCTGAAACAGAGGGCGAGAAAAAGAGGGGCTGAAACAGAGGGGATGAAACAGAGGGCGAGAAACAGAGGGGCTGAAACAGTGGGGCTGAAACAGAGGGCGAGAAAAAGAGGGGCTGAAACAGAGGGCCTGAAACAGAGGGGCTGAAACAGAGGGGCTGCAAGAGAGGGCGAGAAAAAGAGGGGCTGAAACAGAGGGGCTGAAACAGAGGGGCTGAAACAGAGGGCGAGAAACAGAGGGGCTGAAGCAGAGGGGCTGAAACAGAGGGCGACAAACCGAGGGGCTGAAACAGAGGAAGAGAAACAGAGGGGCTGAAACAGAGGGGCTGAAACAGAGGGGCTGAAACAGAGGGTGACAAACAGAGGGGCTGAAACAGAGGGGCTGAAACAGAGGGCGAGAAACAGAGGGGTTGAAACAGAGGGGCTGAAACAGAGGGCGAGAAACAGAGGGGCTGAAACAGAGGGGCTGAAACAGAGGGCGAGAAACCGAGGGGCTGAACAGAGGGGCTGAAACAGAGGGGCTGAAACAGAGGGCGAGAAACAGAGGGCGAGAAACAGAGGGGCTGAAACAGAGGGCGAGAAAAAGAGGGGCTGAAACAGAGGGGCTGAAACAGAGGGCGAGAAAAAGAGGGGCTGAAACAGAGGGGATGAAACAGAGGGCGAGAAACAGAGGGGCTGAAACAGTGGGGCTGAAACAGAGGGCGAGAAAAAGAGGGGCTGAAACAGAGGGGCTGAAACAGAGGGGTTGAAACAGAGGGGCTGAAAGAGAGGGCGAGAAAAAGAGGGGCTGAAACAGAGGGGCTGGAACAGAGGGGCTGAAACAGAGGGCGAGAAACATAGGGGCTGAAGCAGAGGGGCTGAAACAGAGGGCGACAAACCGAGGGGCTGAAACAGAGGAAGAGAAACAGAGGGGCTGAAACAGAGGGGCTGAAACAGAGGGTGACAAACAGAGGGGCTGAAACAGAGGGCGAGAAACAGAGGGGCTGAAACAGAGGGGCTGAAACAGAGGGCGAGAATCCGAGGGGCTGAAACAGAGGGCGAGAAACAGAGGGACTGAAACAGAGGGGCTGAAACAGAGGGGATGAAACAGAGGGTGAGAAACAGAGGGGCTGAAACAGAGGGCGAGAAACAGAGGGGCTGAAACAGAGGGCGAGAAACAGAGGGGCTGAAACAGAGGGGCTGAAACAGAGGGCGAGAAACCGAGGGGCTGAAACAGAGGGCAAGAAACCGAGGGACTGAACAGAGGGGCTGAAACAGAGGGGCTGAAACAGAGGGTGAGAAACAGAGGGGCTGAAACAGAGGGCGAGAAACAGAGGGTGAGAAACAGAGGGGCTGAAACAGAGGGGCTGAAACAGAGGGCGAGAAACAGAGGGGCTGAAACAGAGGGGCTGAAACAGAGGGCGAGAAACCGAGGGGCTGAACAGAGGGTCTGAAACAGAGGGGCTGAAACAGAGGGGCTGAAACAGAGGGCGAGAAACAGAGGGGCTGAAACAGAGGGCGAGAAACAGAGGGGCAGAAACAGAGGGGCTGAAACAGAGGGGCTGAAACAGAGGGGCTGAAACAGAGGGCGAGAAACCGAGGGGCTGAAACAGTGGGGCTGAAACTGGGGGCGAGAAACAGAGGGCGAGAACTAGAGGGGCCGAAACAGATTGGCTGAAACAGAGGGGCTGAAACAGAGGGCTAGAATCAGAGGGGCTGAAACAGAGGGGCTGAAACAGGGGGCGAGAAACAGGGGGCGAGAAACAGGGGGCGAGAAACAGAGGGGCTGAAACAGAGGGGCTGAAGCAGAGGGCGAGAAACAGAGGGGCTGAAACAGAGGGGCTGAAACAGAGGGGCTGAAACAGAGGGCGAGAAACAGAGGGGCTGAAACAGAGGGCGAGAAACAGAGAGGCTGAAACAGAGGGTGAGAAACAGAGGGGCTGAAACAGAGGGCGAGAAACCGAGGGGCTGAAACAGAGGGGCTGAAAGAGAGATGCTGAAACAGAGGGTATGAAACAGACGGCGAGAAACAGAGGGCGAGAAACAGAGGGCGAGAAACAGAGGGGCTGAAACAGAGGGGCTGAAACAGAAGGGCTGAAACAGAGGGCGAGAAACAGAGGGGCTGAAACAGAGGGCGAGAAACCGAGGGGCTGAAACAGAGTGACTGAAACAGAGGGGCTGAAACAGAGGGGCTGAAACAGAGGGCGAGAAACAGAGGGCGAGAAACAGAGTGGCAGAAATAGGGGGCGAGAAACAGAGGGGCTGAAACAGAGGGCGAGAAACCGAGTGGCTGAACAGAGGGGCTGAAACAGATGGGCTGAAACAGAGGGCGAGAAACAGAGGGGCTGAAACAGAGGGCGAGAAACAGAGGGGCTGAAACAGAGGGGCTGAAACAGAGGGCGAGAAACAGAGGGGCTGAAACAGAGGGGCTGAAATAGAGGGGCTAAAACAGAGGGCGAGAAACCGAGGGGTTGAAACAGAGGGCGAGAAACAGAGGGGCTGAAACAGAGGGGGTGAAACAGAGGGGCTGAAACAGAGGGGCTAAAACAGAGGGGCTGAAACAGGGGGCGAGAAACAGAGGGGCTGAATCAGAGGGGCTGAAACAGGGGGTGAGAAACAGAGGGGCTGAAACAGAGGGCGAGAGACAGAGGGGCTGAAACAGAGGGGCTGAAACAGAGGGGCTGAAACAGAGGCGCTGAAACAGAGGGCGAGAAAAAGAGGGGCTGAAACAGAGGGGCTGAAACAGAGGGCGAGAAACAGAGGGGCTGAAACAGTGGGGCTGAAACAGAGGGCGAGAAAAAGAGGGGCTGAAACAGAGGGGCTGAAACAGAGGGGCTGAAACAGAGTGGCTGAAAGAGAGGGCGAGAAAAAGAGGGGCTAAAACAGAGGGGCTAAAACAGAGGGGCTGAAACAGAGGGCGAGAAACAGAGGGGCTGAAACAGAGGGGCTGAAACAGAGGGGCTGAAACAGAGGGGCTAAAACAGAGGGCGAGAAACCGAGGGGCTGAAACAGAGGGCGAGAAACAGAGGGGCTGAAAGAGAGGGGCTGAAACAGAGGGTGAGAAACAGAGGGGCTGAAACAGAGGGCGAGAAACAGAGGGGCTGAAACAGAGGGCGAGAAACAGAGGGGCTGAAACAGAGGGGCTGAAACAGAGGGCGAGAAACCGAGTGGCTGAAACAGAGGGCGAGAAACCGAGGGGCTGAACAGAGGGGCTGAAACAGAGGGGCTGAAACAGAGGGGCTGAAACAGAGGGCGAGAAACAGAGGGGCTGAAACAGAGGGCGAGAAACAGAGGGGCTGAAACAGAGGGGCTGAAACAAAGGGGCTGAAACAGAAGGCGAGAAACCGAGGGGCTGAAAAAGTGGGGCTGAAACAGGGGGCGAGAAACGGAAGGCGAGAAACAGAGGGGCTGAAACAGAGGGGCTGAAACAGAGCGGCTGAAACAGAGGGCTAGAAACAGAGGGGCTGAAACAGAGGGGCTGAAACAGAGGGGCTGGAACAGAGGGGCTGAAACAGAGGGCGAGAAACAGAGGGGCTGAAACAGAGGGCGAGAAACAGAGGGGCTGAAACAAGGGGCGAGAAACAGAGGGGCTGAAACAGAGGGGCTGAAACAAGGGGCGAGAAACAGAGGGGCTGAAACAGAGGGGCTGAAACAGGGGGCGAGAAACAGAGGGGCTGAAATAGAGGGGCTGAAACAGGGGGCGAGAAACAGAGGGGCTGAAACAGAGGGCGAGAAACAGAGGGGCTGAAACAGAGGGGCTGAAACAGAGGGCTGAAACAGAGGGTGAGAAACAGAGGGGCTGAAACAGAGGGCGAGAAACAGAGGGGCTGAAACAGAGGGCGAGAAACAGAGGGGCTGAAACAGAGGGGCTGAAACAGAGGGCTGAAACAGAGGGGCTGAAACAGAGGGCGAGAAACCGAGGGGCTGAAACAGAGGGCGAGAAACCGAGGTGCTCAAACAGAGGGTGAGAAACAGAGGGGCTGAAACAGAGGGGCTGAAACTGAGGGCGAGAAACAGAGGCGCTAAAACAGAGGGCGAGAAACCGAGGGGTTGAAACAGAGGGCGAGAAACAGAGGGGCCGAAACAGAGAGGCTGAAACAGAGGGGCTGAAACAGAGGGCGAGAAACCGAGGGGCTGAAACAGAGGGCGAGAAACAGAGGGGCTGAAACAGAGGGGCTCAAACAGAGGGGCTGAAACAGCGGGCGAGAAACAGAGGGGCTGAATAAGAGAGCGAGAAACAGAGGGGCTGAAACAGAGGAGCTGAAACAGAGGGGCTGAAACAGAGGGCGAGAAACCGAGGGGCTGAAACAGAGGGGCTGAAACAGAGGGCCTGAAACAGAGGGGCTGAAACAGAGGGGCTGAAACAGAGGGCGAGAAACAGAGGGGCTGAAACAGAGGGCGATAAACCGAGGGGCTGAACAGAGGGGCTGAAACAGAGGGGCTGAAACAGAGGGGCTGAAACAGAGGGCGAGAAACAGAGGGGCTGAAACAGAGGGCGAGAAACAGAGGGGCTGAAACAGAGGGGCTGAAACAAAGGGTCTGAAACAGAGGGGCTGAAACAGAGGGCGAGAAACAGAGGGGCTGAAACAGAGGGGCTGAAACAAGTGGCGAGAAACAGAGGGGCTGAAACAGAGGGGCTGAAACAGGGGGCGAGAAACAGAGGGGCTGAAACAGAGGGGCTGAAACAGGGGGCGAGAAACAGAGGGGCTGAAACAGAGGGCGAGAAACAGAGGGGCTGAAACAGAGGGGCTTAAACAGAGGGCTGAAACAGAGGGTGAGAAACAGAGGGGCTGAAACAGAGGGCGAGAAACAGAGGGGCTGAAACAGAGGGCGAGAAACAGAGGGGCTGAAACAGAGGGGCTGAAACAGAGGGCTGAAACAGAGGGGCTGAAACAGAGGGCGAGAAACCGAGGGGCTGAAACAGAGGGCGAGAAACCGAGGTGCTCAAACAGAGGGTGAGAAACAGAGGGGCTGAAACAGAGGGGCTGAAACTGAGGGCGAGAAACAGAGGGGCTAAAACAGAGGGCGAGAAACCGAGGGGTTGAAACAGAGGGCGAGAAACAGAGGGTCGAAACAGAGAGGCTGAAACAGAGGGGCTGAAACAGAGGGCGAGAAACCGAGGGGCTGAAACAGAGGGCGAGAAACAGAGGGGCTGAAACAGAGGGGCTCAAACAGAGGGGCTGAAACAGCGGGCGAGAAACAGAGGGGCTGAATAAGAGAGCGAGAAACAGAGGGGCTGAAACAGAGGAGCTGAAACAGAGGGGCTGAAACAGAGGGCGAGAAACCGAGGGGCTGAAACAGAGGGGCTGAAACAGAGGGCCTGAAACAGAGGGGCTGAAACAGAGGGGCTGAAACAGAGGGCGAGAAACAGAGGGGCTGAAACAGAGGGCGATAAACCGAGGGGCTGAACAGAGGGGCTGAAACAGAGGGGCTGAAACAGAGGGGCTGAAACAGAGGGCGAGAAACAGAGGGGCTGAAACAGAGGGCGAGAAACAGAGGGGCTGAAACAGAGGGGCTGAAACAAAGGGTCTGAAACAGAGGGGCTGAAACAGAGGGCGAGAAACCGAGGGGCTGAAACAGTGGGGCTGAAACAGGGGGCGAGAAACAGAGGGCGAGAAACAGAGGGGCTGAAACAGAGGGGCTGAAACAGAGGGGCTGAAACAGAGGGCTAGAAACAGAGGGGCTGAAACAGATGGGCTGAAACAGAGGGGCTGGAACAGAGGGGCTGAAACAGAGGGGCTGAAACAGAGGGTGAGAAACAGAGGGCGAGAAACAGAGGGGCTGAAACAGAGGGCGAGAAACAGAGGGGCTGAAACAGAGGGGCTGAAACAGGGGGCGAGAAACAGAGGGGCTGAAACAGAGGGGCTGAAACAGAGGGTGAGAAACAGAGGGGCTGAAACAGAGGGCGAGAAACAGAGGGGCTGAAACAGAGGGGCTGAAACAGAGGGCGCGAAACAGAGGGGCTGAAACAGAGGGGCTGAAACAGAGGGGCTGAAACAGAGGGCGAGAAACCGAGGGGTTGAACAGAGGGTCTGAAACTGAGGGGCTGAAACAGAGGGGCTGAAACAGAGGGCGAGAAACAGAGGGCGAGAAACAGCGGGCGAGAAACAGAGGGGCTGAAACAGAGGGGCTGAAACAGAGGGCGAGAAACCGAGGGGCTGAAACAGAGGGGCTGAAACAGGGGGCGAGAAACAGAGGGCGAGAAACAGAGGGGCTGAAACAGAGGGGCTGAAACAGAGGGGCTGAAACTGAGGGCGAGAAACAGAGGGGCTGAAGCAGAGGGGCTGAAACAGAGGGGCTGAAACAGGGGGCGAGAAACAGAGGGCGAGAAACAGAGGGGCTGAAACAGAGGGGCTGAAACAGAGGTCGAGAAACAGAAGGGCTGAAACAGTGGGGCTGAAACAGAGGGTGAGAAACCGAGGGGTGAAACAGAGGGGCTGAAACAGAGGGGCTGAAACAGAGGGCGAGAAACCGAGGTGCTCAAACAGAGGGTGAGAAACAGAGGGGCTGAAACAGAGGGGCTGAAACTGAGGGCGAGAAACAGAGGGGCTAAAACAGAGGGCGAGAAACCAAGGGGTTGAAACAGAGGGCGAGAAACAGAGGGGCCGAAACAGAGGGGCTGAAACAGAGGGGCTGAAACAGAGGGCGAGAAACCGAGGGGCTGAAACAGAGGGCGAGAAACAGAGGGGCTGAAACAGAGGGGCTCAAACAGAGGGGCTGAAACAGCGGGCGAGAAACAGAGGGGCTGAATAAGAGAGCGAGAAACAGAGGGGCTGAAACAGAGGAGCTGAAACAGAGGGGCTGAAACAGAGGGCGAGAAACCGAGGGGCTGAAACAGAGGGGCTGAAACAGAGGGCCTGAAACAGAGGGGCTGAAACAGAGGGCGAGAAGCAGAGGGGCTGAAACAGTGGGTGAGAAAAAGAGGTGCTGAAACAGAGGAGCTGAAACAGAGGGTCTGAAACAGAGGGCGAGAAACAGAGGGGCTGAAACAGTGGGGCTGAAACAGAGGGCGAGAAACAGAGGGCGAGAAACAGAGGGGCTGAAACAGAGGGCGAGAAACCGAGTGGCTGAACAGAGGGGCTGAAACAGATGGGCTGAAACAGAGGGCAAGAAACAGAGGGGCTGAAACAGAGGGCGAGAAACAGAGGGGCTGAAACAGAGGGGCTGAAACAGAGGGCGAGAAACAGAGGGCGAGAAACAGAGGGGCTGAAACAGAGGGCGAGAAACAGAGGGGCTGAAACAGAGGGGCTGAAACAGGGGGCGAGAAACAGAGGGGCTGAAACAGAGGGGCTGAAACAGAGGGTGAGAAACAGAGGGGCTGAAACAGAGGGCGAGAAACAGAGGGGCTGAAACAGAGGGCGAGAAACAGAGGGGCTGAAACAGAGGGGCTGAAACAGAGGGCTGAAACAGAGGGGCTGAAACAGAGGGCGAGAAACCGACGTGCTGAAACAGAGGGCGAGAAACCGAGTGGCTGAACAGAGGGGCTGAAACAGATGGGCTGAAACAGAGGGCGAGAAACAGAGGGGCTGAAACAGAGGGCGAGAAACAGAGGGGCTGAAACAGAGGGGCTGAAACAGAGGGCGAGAAACAGAGGGGCTGAAACAGAGGGGCTGAAACAGAGGGGCTAAAACAGAGGGCGAGAAAACGAGGGGTTGAAACAGAGGGCGAGAAACAGAGGGGCTGAAACAGAGGGGGTGAAACAGAGGGGCTGAAACAGAGGGGCTAAAACAGAGGGGCTGAAACAGGGGGCGAGAAACAGAGGGGCTGAATCAGAGGGGCTGAAACAGGGGGTGAGAAACAGAGGGGCTGAAACAGAGGGCGAGAGACAGAGGGGCTGAAACAGAGGGGCTGAAACAGAGGCGCTGAAACAGAGGGCGAGAAAAAGAGGGGCTGAAACAGAGGGCGAGAAACAGAGGGGCTGAAACAGTGGGGCTGAAACAGAGGGCGAGAAAAAGAGGGGCTGAAACAGAGGGGCTGAAACAGAGGGGCTGAAACAGAGTGGCTGAAAGAGAGGGCGAGAAAAACAGGGGCTGAAACAGAGGGGCTAAAACAGAGGGGCTGAAACAGAGGGCGAGAAACAGAGGGGCTGAAACAGAGGGGCTGAAACAGAGGGGCTGAAACAGAGGGGCTAAAACAGAGGGCGAGAAACCGAGGGGCTGAAACAGAGGGCGAGAAACAAAGGGGCTGAAAGAGAGGGGCTGAAACAGAGGGTGAGAAACAGAGGGGCTGAAACTGAGGGCGAGAAACAGAGGGGCTGAAACAGAGGGCGAGAAACAGAGGGGCTGAAACAGAGGGGCTGAAACAGAGGGCGAGAAACCGAGTGGCTGAAACAGAGGGCGAGAAACCGAGGGGCTGAACAGAGGGGCTGAAACAGAGGGTCTGAAACAGAGGGGCTGAAACAGAGGGCGAGAAACAGAGGGGCTGAAACAGAGGGCGAGAAACAGAGGGGCTGAAACAGAGGGGCTGAAACAAAGGGGCTGAAACAGAGGGGCTGAAACAGAAGGCGAGAAACCGAGGGGCTGAAAATGTGGGGCTGAAACAGGGGGCGAGAAACGGAAGGCGAGAAACAGAGGGGCTGAAACAGAGGGGCTGAAACAGAGCGGCTGAAACAGAGGGCTAGAAACAGAGGGGCTGAAACAGAGGGGCTGAAACAGAGGGGCTGGAACAGAGGGGCTGAAACAGAGGGCGAGAAACAGAGGGGCTGAAACAGAGGGCGAGAAACAGAGGGGCTGAAACAAGGGGCGAGAAACAGAGGGGCTGAAACAGAGGGGCTGAAACAAGGGGCGAGAAACAGAGGGGCTGAAACAGAGGGGCTGAAACAGGGGGCGAGAAACAGAGGGGCTGAAACAGAGGGGCTGAAACAGGGGGCGAGAAACAGAGGGGCTGAAACAGAGGGCGAGAAACAGAGGGGCTGAAACAGAGGGGCTGAAACAGAGGGCTGAAACAGAGGGTGAGAAACAGAGGGGCTGAAACAGAGTGCGAGAAACAGAGGGGCTGAAACAGAGGGCGAGAAACAGAGGGGCTGAAACAGAGGGGCTGAAACAGAGGGCTGAAACAGAGGGGCTGAAACAGAGGGCGAGAAACCGAGGGGCTGAAACAGAGGGCGAGAAACCGAGGTGCTCAAACAGAGGGTGAGAAACAGAGGGGCTGAAACAGAGGGGCTGAAACTGAGGGCGAGAAACAGAGGGGCTAAAACAGAGGGCGAGAAACCGAGGGGTTGAAACAGAGGGCGAGAAACAGAGGGGCCGAAACAGAGAGGCTGAAACAGAGGGGCTGAAACAGAGGGCGAGAAACCGAGGGGCTGAAACAGAGGGTGAGAAACAGAGGGGCTGAAACAGAGGGGCTGAAACAGAGGGGCTGAAACAGCGGGCGAGAAACAGACGGGCTGAATAAGAGAGCGAGAAACAGAGGGGCTGAAACAGAGGAGCTGAAACAGAGGGGCTGAAACAGAGGGCGAGAAACAGAGGGGCTGAAACAGAGGGGCTGAAACAGAGGGCGAGAAGCAGAGGGGCTGAAACAGTGGGTGAGAAAAAGAGGTGCTGAAACAGAGGAGCTGAAACAGAGGGTCTGAAAAAGAGGGCGAGAAACAGAGGGGCTGAAACAGTGGGGCTGAAACAGAGGGCGAGAAACAGAGGGGCTGAAACAAGGGGCGAGAAACAGAGGGGCTGAAACAGAGGGGCTGAAACAAGGGGCGAGAAACAGAGGGGCTGAAACAGAGGGGCTGAAACAGGGGGCGAGAAACAGAGGGGCTGAAACAGAGGGGCTGAAACAGGGGGCGAGAAACAGAGGGGCTGAAACAGAGGGCGAGAAACAGAGGGGCTGAAACAGAGGGGCTGAAACAGAGGGCTGAAACAGAGGGTGAGAAACAGAGGGGCTGAAACAGAGTGCGAGAAACAGAGGGGCTGAAACAGAGGGCGAGAAACAGAGGGGCTGAAACAGAGGGGCTGAAACAGACGGCTGAAACAGAGGGGCTGAAACAGAGGGCGAGAAACCGAGGGGCTGAAACAGAGGGCGAGAAACCGAGGTGCTCAAAGAGAGGGTGAGAAACAGAGGGGCTGAAACAGAGGGGCTGAAACTGAGGGCGAGAAACAGAGGGGCTAAAACAGAGGGCGAGAAACCGAGGGGTTGAAACAGAGGGCGAGAAACAGAGGGGCCGAAACAGAGAGGCTGAAACAGAGGGGCTGAAACAGAGGGCGAGAAACCGAGGGGCTGAAACAGAGGGCGAGAAACAGAGGGGCTGAAACAGAGGGGCTGAAACAGAGGGGCTGAAACAGCGGGCGAGATACAGAGGGGCTGAATAAGAGAGCGAGAAACAGAGGGGCTGAAACAGAGGAGCTGAAACAGAGGGGCTGAAACAGAGGGCGAGAAACAGAGGGGCTGAAACAGAGGGGCTGAAACAGAGGGCCTGAAACAGAGGGGCTGAAACAGAGGGCGAGAAGCAGAGGGGCTGAAACAGTGGGTGAGAAAAAGAGGTGCTGAAACAGAGGAGCTGAAACAGAGGGTCTGAAACAGAGGGCGAGAAACAGAGGGGCTGAAACAGTGGGGCTGAAACAGAGGGCGAGAAACAGAGGGCGAGAAACAGAGGGGCTGAAACAGAGGGCGAGAAACCGAGTGGCTGAACAGAGGGGCTGAAACAGATGGGCGGAAACAGAGGGCGAGAAACAGAGGGGCTGAAACAGAGGGCGAGAAACAGAGGGGCTGAAACAGCGGGGCTGAAACAGAGGGCGAGAAACAGAGGGGCTGAAACAGAGGGGCTGAAACAGAGGGCGAGAAACAGAGGGCGAGAAACAGAGGGCGAGACACAGAGGGGCTGAACAGAGGGGCTGAACAGAGGGGCTGAAACAGAGGGGCTGAAACAGAGGGCGAGAAACAGAGGGGCTGAAACAGAGGGCGAGAAACAGAGGGGCTGAAACAGAGGGGCTGAAACAGAGGGCGAGAAACAGAGGGCGAGAAACAGAGGGGCTGAAACAGAGGGCGAGAAACAGAGGGGCTGAAACAGAGGGGCTGAAACAGAGGGTGAGAAACAGAGGGGCTGAAACAGAGGGCGAGAAACAGAGGGGCTGAAACAGAGGGCGAGAAACAGAGGGGCTGGAACAGAGGGGCTGAAACAGAGGGCGAGAAACCGAGGGGGTGAAACAGAGGGCGAGAAACCGAGTGGCTGAACAGAGGGGCTGAAACAGATGGGCTGAAACAGAGGGCGAGAAACAGAGGGGCTGAAACAGAGGGCGAGAAACAGAGGGGCTGAAACAGAGGGGCTGAAACAGAGGGCGAGAAACCGAGGGGCTGAAACAGTGGGGCTGAAACAGGGGGCGAGAAACAGAGGGCGAGAAACCGAGGGGCTGAAACAGAGGGGCTGAAACAGAGGGGCTGAAACAGAGGGCTAGAAACAGAGGGGCTGAAACAGAGGGGCTGAAACAGCGGGGCTGAAACAGAGGGCGAGAAATAGAGGGGCTGAAACAGAGGGGCTGAAACAGAGGGGCTGAAACAGAGGGGCTGAAACAGGGGGCGAGAAACAGAGGGCGAGAAACAGAGGGGCTGAAACAGAGGGCGAGAAACAGAGGGGCTGAAACAGAGGGGCTGAAACAGGGTGCGAGAAACAGGGGGGCTGAAACAGAGGGGCTGAAACATGGGGCGAGAAACAGAGGGGCTGAAACAGAGGGGCTGAAACAGGGGGCGAGAAACAGGGGGCGAGAAACAGAGGGGCTGAAACAGAGGGCGAGAAACAGAGGGGCTGAAACAGTGGGGCTGAAACAGAGGGCGAGAAAAAGAGGGGCTGAAACAGAGGGGCTGAAACAGAGGGGCTGAAAGAGAGGGCGAGAAAAAGAGGGGCTGAAACAGAGGGGCTGAAACAGAGGGGCTGAAACAGAGGGCGAGAAACAGAGGGTCTGAAACAGAGGGCGAGAAACCGAGTGGCTGAAACAGAGGGCGAGAAACCGAGGGGCTGAACAGAGGGGCTGAAACAGAGGGGCTGAAACAGAGGGGCTGAAACAGAGGGCGAGAAACAGAGGGGCTGAAACAGAGGGCGAGAAACAGAGGGGCTGAAACAGAGGGGCTGAAACAAAGGGGCTGAAACAGAGGGGCTGAAACAGAGGGCGAGAAACCGAGGGGCTGAAACAGTGGGGCTGAAACAGAGGGGCTGAAACAGAGGGCTAGAAACAGAGGGGCTGAAACAGTGGGGCTGAAACAGAGGGGCTGGAACAGAGGGGCTGAAACAGAGGGGCTGAAACAGAGGGCGAGAAACAGAGGGCGAGAAACAGAGGGGCTGAAACAGAGGGCGAGAAACAGAGGGGCTGAAACAGAGGGGCTGAAACAGGGGGCGAGAAACAGAGGGCGAGAAACAGAGGGCGAGACACAGAGGGGCTGAAACAGAGGGCTGAAACAGGGGGCGAGAAACAGAGAGGCTGAAACAGAGGGGCTGAAACAGAGGGGCTGAAACAGGGGGCGAGAAACAGAGGGGCTGAAACAGAGGGCGAGAAACAGAGGTGATGAAACAGAGGGGCTGAAACAGAGGGGCTGAAACAGAGGGGCTGAAACAGAGGGCGAGAAACAGAGGGCGAGAAACAGAGGGCGAGACACAGAGGGGCTGAAACAGAGGGGCTGAAACAGAGGGCGAGAAACCGAGGGGCTGAAACAGAGGGGCTGAAACAGGGGGCGAGAAACAGAGGGCGAGAAACAGAGGGGCTGAAACAGAGGGGCTGAAACAGAGGGGCTGAAACTGAGGGCGAGAAACAGAGGGGCTGAAACAGAGGGGCTGAAACAGGGGGCGAGAAACAGAGGGCGATAAACAGAGGGGCTGAAACAGAGGGGCTGAAACAGAGGGCGAGAAACAGAAGGGCTGAAACAGTGGGGCTGAAACAGAGGGTGAGAAACCGAGGGGTGAAACAGAGGGGCTGAAACAGAGGGGCTGAAACAGAGGGCGAGAAACCGAGGTGCTCAAACAGAGGGTGAGAAACAGAGGGGCTGAAACAGAGGGGCTGAAACAGAGGGGCTCAAACAGAGGGGCTAAAACAGAGGGAGAGAAACCGAGGGGTTGAAACAGAGGGCGAGAAACAGAGGGGCTGAAACAGAGGGGCTGAAACAGAGGGCGAGAAACCGAGGGGCTGAAACAGAGGGCGAGAAACAGAGGTGCTGAAACAGAGGGGCTCAAACAGAGGGGTTGAAACAGAGGGGCTGAAAGAGAGGGGCTGAATAAGAGAGCGAGAAACAGAGGGGCTGAAACAGAGGAGCTGAAACAGCGGGGCTGAAACAGAGGGT